>NC_142698.1:20566709-20767443 GCF_029339155.1 Prunus mume
AGATAGATATAGGATGCCAGGCAACTGAGAAAGAGAAGAAACCATCCATTTCAGTTTTCAGGACAATTTCCGCCACTTAGTTTAGTTTTCTTTTCTCGGGTGTTTCAGAAATTTACCAGTGTTTAAAGAAAGCAGCATTCTGCACCCAAAAAAGTTTTGGTTATAAGGAAGCATCATAGGGTCAGGGTAGGTAAAATTATAATGTATAATTGATACAAAATACAACAGATACTCATTATTATCTGAACAATGTTTACAATACCTTAATTTTCCCCTGTTTTGATTGAACAAAAATGCATATTTTGCCTTTACAAAAACACCATTACAGTTATTCTGATTATTATTCTGGTTGCTGAACAGTAACATTAGTTTGATGTATCAGAAATATTAACGGGTTTTCCTTCCGTATACAAACGAACTCCGCGCGAAGGAGGCCCTTTACCTTGCAACTGCTTGCATCCCAGCTCACAAGCTTTGTCACAGGCTGCTTTTGTTACGTCTTTTATTTGCATGCATAGAGGCATACAGTCACGGATACATGTTACAAATCTAGCCTTTTGGCCACCTCCTTCTCCTGCTCCTGCACCTGCACCTGCTCCTCCTCCTGCAGAGGCTGTCATCAGCGTGGCAGAGATCAAAGTCACCACCACCATTGCTACACTTTTGTAAGCCATTTGCATTAACCTTTTTGTAAATTCTTAGCTTTTTGTTTTTACTTTACCATAGAAATTTCTGAATGAGAGGTAAGATTGAGTCTTTCACTCCAAGCTGTGGTACGTTTGGTTTGGAGAGATTTCCTTGCACATCGACAAATGGTAGAATACTGAGCACGAATAGATAGCTTCACCTTCTTTCCTCCTTTTCCTGCCCGCCCACCCACCCACCACATGTAAATGTCATTATTAATTAGTTCACATATATAAACCGCGTTGCTAGTCTCTTAAATACACAACAGACACAATGCAAAATGTCCAAGACTGATTTATCAAGTTATCATGTATTGATTGAGGTTATAGTGATTGATGTAATGTGCTAGCTTATGACATACAATACATAAGACATAAAATCAAAACCCTTTAATTATTTTGATTTTTATTAGAGAAATATCAAAGACATTACTTCTTTCCTTCCCGCATTAATCACAGATTAACACATATGAAAAAATCATTCATCAAACACACCCAAAAATAAATAAAAATTCTACATACATGTAAAATTGTAATTAACGAAAAAATAGAAGTTCTTCTTGCTTTGAGGAAGGAGGCAAGGCAAGTGTTTTCCATAAGGAAAATATCATGACTGATTAAAGTAAAATGGCTCAGATGCAGTGATTGACTCTCCAACAGTACAGTAGAAGTTAGAAGCAGTGGTCAAATTTAAGACGCATTCAATTTCAATCAAATCAAAAGTACCAGAGAAAATCAAACTCACCCCAATCACAAGAGAAACGAAGACAAGCAAAAACAGAAAGACGAACAGAAAAAATGGTGTTCAACAGCCTGATGGTGGTGTCAGTGGCGCACGCATCAACGGAGATGTGGCAATATTTGGCATGTTTACCTGAGCGTCTGAGCAGCCATCAGCTGTTAGATCTTGTGTTCTGCTTCCCTCTGCAGCAGTTGGGTCGTCTCGCTCTCTGCCTCTGGACCTTCCTCTGCGTCCCTCCTCCGGACTCTTACTATTCCTACTCCTACTCTGACTCTGATGCCTCCTCCTCCACCGTTGTTTACAATGATTATTACTACGACTCCCATTCTGATTGATCCCATTATGCTGCTTCGCTCCCCTTAACCTCCACGCGCGCCCTGTACAGTAACTTTCTTCTATCCTTTTTGCCTTGATTTGCTTGATCATCGACTTTTATTTATTTATTTATTTTGTAGAATCATGGATTAAGCGAATTGTTTGAACTGATGAATTGGGTTGTTCATGATTTTTCATTTTCTTCTTCTTTTCTGAATTTAATGGATGATTAGAGTGAAGCTTGAGGAAGATACATGTGGAGTGTGACAAAAGCACTTCGCTTTTAGAACAGATTCTGAGAATCAAGTGTTCTAAGAGTTGTTTGCCTTTAAGAAGGATGAATTTTTTTTGTTCTTGTGACATTGACTTCTTATATATTTGTCTCTCTGGCCATCTATCTTGCCACTAGTAACTTGTTTCACTAGTTATAGAAGGTTGACACCTAGTTTCTGTTGAGTAGTCCAGACTCAGAGGATATGAAATGATTGCATTCAAATTGGACTTCGTGGTTTAGGAGTGTCGAGTATAACATGAAGTAGATATATCAAATATCACTTTAGATATGCCCTAATCAATAGGGTGATGCTAAACTCAGGGTTGATAATTTGGTAACATTGCAATTCTTTAGAACGAATTGATGGGTGATATTACACTTATCATTGATGGTGATGAACATGAAACTGAGTTGAGATGATGGTTGTGAAAGTTATAATCTTTGTTTCTTAGCTGTTGTTTTGGCTGGAATCATAATAATCTTTGTTGGGAAGGTGAATTAATGCATGGAGTAGAATTATTCTGTTTCACTCGTGAGTTACGAAACATCAAGTCAAACATGATGGTTTGTCCAAATCGCTGATCAAGATCTGAGGTTTCCTATGATTTGGATTGCACAGATTCATCTGTCAGATATGAGACAATGATGAGTTCAATATTGAACAACCGAACAGTCACATGTAATGAATTTAATAAGCTTCTTCAATATTTTGCAATATGTGGAGAACAGATTATCACTGTTCTGATCTTTAACAAGTTGATGCACTTTAAGGTTTAGTAGTTGAAGAAACTTCGGGGAGCGCTCTAGTTGGCAAGTGAGCATAGTCTACCATACTTTAAATTGGAAATTAGAGAATAGGGACATGTGTTCACTGAATGTTGAGTTGTAAGGCATGCTCTTAGGTCGACCTGGCACACGTTTGATGGGCTACGAAGAGCTTTCGAAAAGATAATTCCTTGAATATCATTTCTAGCTTGGCATTGTTTAGAAAATGTCTCCTTCCTGTTGGTACTAGAAAACCCTACTAGTATTTGGGAGATGATGATCTGTCCTCGTTGACGTAATAAACTATGCAAGATGTCAGGCTATGTCAATGTAAGGGAAATCAAACCCATCTTCTTTCGTACAATGTATTTTGGATAGTCTGTAATTCATTGAAGGAAACCTTGGTCTTTTATTGAAGAGACCTTGCAAAATATCCCATTCTCATGTTTCGGAGTAACTTTAAAATGAGTACATATTTGTCAAGCACTAAGTATTTTTGTTTTTCCTTTTATTTTGAAACTGAAGTTCTAGGTTCGCACAAACATGACAGCATTCCGTGGAACCCCTTCAGACTCGTGTTTCTTTAGATGAATTGGGTTATTGGTGGAAGTTGGGATAGGAAGAAAATGTACAAATGTATTCAGTCTTGGAATTTATTGATTTTTTGAACATTTGTTGATACTCCACAGATTGCTTTTGTAAAACTTAACTGTGTTAAATACTTTGTACAATGGTCAACGCATTTCAGTAGTTATTGTAGGGAGTTACAGGATGGAAGATCCGAAGATAGATTCTTTGATAAACTCTTGCCTTGTGATACGTTGTAGGGTTTGACTTGGAGGTGACAGGATGTCATTGCAGAAGAGACTTAGCTTCATGTTAGTTACATTATTGGTCATTGCTGGATGACAAGGGAAATTACTTTCGGAATACAATTAAGTTGAGATCCCAGTTCTATGTTTGCTTTTCTTCTTTGTATGAAAGCTTTAAATAGTCTTAGATCCTTACAACTGATTATTGATTTCTATATATTTTATTTTATACTGGTCAACGCATTTCAATAGTTATTGTAGGGAGTTACAGGATGGAAGATCTGAAGATAGATTCTTTGATAAGCTCTTGCCCTGTGATTCGTTGTAGGGTTTGACTTGGAGGTGACAGGATGTCATTGCAGAAGAGACTTAGCTTCATGTTAGTTACATTATTGGTCATTGCTGGATGACAAGGAAAATTACTTTCGGATTACAATTAAGTTGAGATCCCAGTTCTATGTTTGCTTTTCTTCTTTGTATGAAAGCTTTAAATAGTCTTAGATCCTTACAACTGATTATTGATTTCTATATATTTGATTTTACCTGAAAGGATTGATATTTTCTGGTGATATCATATTTACAAATTGTATTGAAATAGTGGATGGTAAAGATAATAAATAGATAACACTCAACCTTGTATGACATCGCACTTTTTGTAGTCATGTACTTCATTTAAGGTTTCTTGGCTTGATTTGATTTGTATTCAAATTTGGGGTTATTAGAGTTAAGAAGAACTAAAGAGTCTAACACGAGGCAAGTACGTCAATGCAACTTTATCAAGATCCAAAATTAGGGTGATCATTAAATTATTAATTACATAATCTGAAATTGTTAAGTTGTAAATTACATAAATGATTTAAGCCAAATTACAACATATTGTCACTAATTGATGGAAATGCTTTTAGAAAATTAAAATTAAGTACCCTGTATTATTACTGGAAGGGTTTTGTCTCTGAGATTGTTCGTGGTGTTATAGTGATTAAGACAATGTAAATGCTCACATTAGTCTAATGTTTACAATACTACAGACACAGAGAATGCCTTATGAAGCAAGTCTTGATTGCTCTATTAACCGCGTTTCCAAGAGCCAAGAATAACGAACTCAAAAATAGGTGACATCCACACTGGAATTCTGCATTGGGAAAGTGTACGAAGACTTGCAACGTTTAAGAAAGAAAGAGTTGATTGTAATGTCTCAGATAGATTCAAATAGTGATACTAGTCCTAGTCAAATTTCTAGCTTGGGAATAGGAATATGATCAATCATCCAAGTCTTTAGGAAGTGCCATCATGCCCTAACTGTTACCTGTGTTATAAGTTGTAACTATTTGAAACCTTGTATATCTGTTTCATACAGTGGTTAACATGAAAGAAATGTTGCTATGGGTTTGAAATACTAAAATATATTGAAAGAATGCGTGTTTCATATATTTATTTCATGCTATTTTTTATCATTTAACCGAAAGGCACCATATGCTCACTTGCAATGAGGGTCCTAAAGAGTAGAACCAAATAGGTTTTACTTGCTTAATCTAGTCATATGAGTATTTGATCTGGCAAACCAACTGATTACAGCTTTGCTTGATGTTCCTTTTTCCTGCTGATGAAATATCTTCACATTAAGGTTATTTGAATGCAAGAAATCTAACCACCTTTCTGCTGACAATGTTGAAATTTACATAAATTGGAATGGATAGAACCCTTAAGAGTTCCCATCAGGATGACTACTTTTATTGGTTTCCAGATGGAAAGTGGGCAGTATGCCATGTTGTTAGAAAATATTTGGTCTTCAAATTCACCTTGGGCAATATGTGGATCTTTTGGCTGGTGTGGGAAATTATAGAATATTTCATAATTGTTTGACCACAGCATAGTTTTAGCCTACATGTGTGAGAGAGCGGTGCATAGCTTGTTCCTAGTTTGAATCAGTTATATGTTCGACAAATATATCTGGTTTAAGGTTCATTTGCAACATGCTCTTGAGTCTTAGCAGAGGTGCTTCTCTTTGCCATTTTTTTTAATGCGTTCTGCCATTGCTGAAGAGCACACTTGACCGTGTTAGGGTGTCAAGACTCACACAAGTGTCCATATTATGATGTCTCAGATACGCAATGTCAAATTTCAAGGTCTGGTAATGATTGTGAAGGTAGATTGGTGGGAAGAATGTGTGCTTCAGCTGGAAATTGGCCTTTGGTTTGGTAATCTGTAACCATAGTGATGATGCTCACCGCACAGGAAGTAGGTTTCTGTATGTTGGTTAGACGTTTTCAGGAGTTGTTTTGGGTGAGTTGAAAGCACTAACTCGACTGGGTCTGAAAATTGGTGATTATTATCTTGAAAAAGGTCTTTGGCAAATTTAAAAGTGAAATGATTAAGATGTTGTTTGATTTACCATATCATTAAACTTCACTACCCTGTGCAGTGTCAGTTTTTCTACGTATGATAGATTCCCTTTGAGTAATAAGCAAGCCGGTGGTTCCTTCATTCGTACTCCATTTAATGGGGCGATAGCGGCTGCACAGTCTACTTTGATCATGCTTCTGTTAATAGACTTCTAATCTCCTGGAGAAGGATTCAAATTGATTACAGCATTACCCGATAGATAGAGCTAAAAATTAGTTACATGCAGCGTGAGCTCGTGCAGGGATATTTTAAATTCAATTTCCTGGGGTCGTTTAAGTTCCTATTTGAAGGGCATAGTGAAATTTTTGGTGATTGTGAAACAATAAGAGAATGGAGAACTCAGTCTGGAGGCTGGGAGCGACTGGAAGGATATCATAGCCCAAACTGTAGTTGTTATTTCTTATGTGTGAGTTAAAAACAAGATTATTATAGGCCTCAAAGGCCACTGACATGCATATTTCAACTTGTACGCTTGCAATGCAACTGGCTCATCCTTTTTCTTGCAAAAACATGTCCAAGCCAACATGGGTGGGTATGTTGCAATCATATCAAGCTATTTGAATGCAAGAAGAAACCAGATGCTTTCCAGTTTCTATGCCATTACCTACAGGAGGCTGTTTATCTTTATCACGTGAGATACGGTGAGAGTCCATACATTTTATTCATTAGAGGATCTGGAACATGATTGGCGGTTGAGAGAGAGAGAGAGCGAGCTGGCATCATACACCAATCACGGTGTATATGTTGTTCCAATGCATGTGGGGTCTTGACCTTTGATTTTTCTTTTCTCCTGTCCATTATTAAGGTAGGTCGTCTTTGGTGCTCATTTAGCAAGCAAAGCTACATTTTCATAGCACAATGATGAAGGGGGAAAAGGGAAGAAAAGCAAAGCCTTTACTGCAATGGCCCCAATCTTGAGACCTATCAAAATATTCAATACCCCATTAGAAAGAAGAGGCAGTTGTATATACCCTGTTTTTTATTTGTTTGTAGACACAAGACATGGACTGATAATGGCCTTTTTCCTCCCCAACTTTCTAGCTTTTTCACTCCTTCCTGTTTGGGGTTGTGTTGTGCGGTGCCTAAGTTTTGCTGGCTTCTCTCCTTCCTGTTGCCAGACCAGAAATGGTCAAGCCTAAAATAATAGCCGTCATGTTTGGTTCATACTATAGCAAATATCTTTTGTCTTTATGGATACTTGGTATTTGCCCATTATTTTTTAATTGTCATCTTTAAATGATGAAACAAGACCTGCTCTAATCTAATGCATGGACTCAGAAATTAAACCATGTATGTCCGAATTATTATACAACCAAACTTCACATGTCCATGGACTTTTGTGTCTCATCTAGTCCCACTATTGTCTTTTCTTTTATAAAAAATAAAAATAAAAATAAAAATAAAAATAAAAATAAACCCTCTTGTTTGGTCAACTAGCCAAAACAAATTATGCGAAAATATAAAAAAGAAAAATAATATCTTGTCTATTATTGTAAGTTGGCCTGATAATTGTTGATTGGGGGTGGTGGTGGTGGTGGGAAAATTGCCCCACCACATTTGGCCGTAAGTGGAACAAACAATAAAAGCAATTTTGTAAGCTTACGCTTGATTACTTGCATTACATCTCATGTCACATGTGTATGTGTTTTTCTTTTCTTTGTTTCTTTTCCCAACCTAATTTCCTTTGTCTGTCCAAAACGAACGCATTTAACCGAAAATTGTTCTTTGTGTTTTCTATGGATCTCATCTGAAGCCGAAGCCAACCATTCATCTCTCTTTCAAGCATGGCTGGTCCAAAAAAACATGCATTTGCTACAACCCACTAGATTTTTTATTTTATTTGTTAAAATTTTGAAATTACATCCACAATTCAACTTTTTAAAAAAGCCACTAGCCATAAAATGTCAATACAAACTAGCTATAAAGGGCCATTATAATAACGGAGCGATCGAACATTAAATTAAGACAATTTGGTGCGTCTCTACTAACAATCACGCATGATCGAAGAAACTCTGGTATAGACATCTCAATTAAAATTGCAAACTCAGACCAACTAAATAGAGATAACACTTGAAAAAACCAAGTCATAACATACAAATTAAACTCTCACAAGAAAGAGGTGAAAAACTCTCACAAATGACAGGTGAAAACTATACAAAAAACTTAAAAAGTCTCTATGACTTAATCCAAATGTAAAGAAACCGCAAAAAGAATGGTGGTAGAGATTTGATACCGAAACACAACCACATGTGATGAGCGTAGGAAAATCATAATAAAACAAAGACAAATAGGGGAAACCTTATGTCTTTAAAAATGGGGGAAGAAAGTAGAAGGGAGGAAAAACAATGGCATCCTCTCCTCAAAATGAAAACGGCTAGAACCCACTAGACTAGACAGGTCATTTCTTTAACTAATTTCAATTTTGTGGATATTGACAAATAAAATGCAATCCCAAAGCAAAGCCTACTCCAATACTTGAAGTAGGATACTCATTCAATTTTTGTGAAAAAAGTTATCATTCATTTGATTGATAAGTGTATAATGCCACAATTTGCTAAGAACGTGAGGAAAAGCCAAAAGAAGAAAAATAAAAGAGTCCATTTTGATTGATTGAGCTTTAATAATTATGTTTGGCATAATCACCAAGGGATTGGTACGCTTTCTTTCCTGCAAGTGAGAACACAAATATGGTTGATGGTAACCTAAAAGTTTGCTTTGAGTTTTTTTTAAAAAAAATATATATTATTTCCTTACAGCTTTATAGAACAAATACAAATACAATTAGGCAGCAAGCAATTATAGTTATGAATGATGGCAGAGTTAGGGTTTAGGGTTAAAGACATTTTTGAAAGAAAACGAAAAGGCCTAGACCTAGTGATGGAATTGGGATATTAGAGGGCCATAGTCTAGATAACAAAATTTCCTCCATGTATATATTTTGAGTTTATATTATTTCTGAAAAGTAAAAGTCAGCATTGATAGCTACTTTTCTTTTGTTACATTGGGAAAAAGAAACCTAAGCAAGAAAAAAAGGAGAGAGTAGCAAGAAACCTAAGCAAGAAAAAAAGGGGAGAGTAGCAAGAAACCTAAGCAAGAAAAAAAGGGGAGAGTCGCAACCATTGTGGTAAACAAATCCGTATAAAGTCTAAAGTCATGCATGAGTGACTTGCGGTGAGATTAGTCAACAGTCCAGTTGGATGCTGTTGGTACCCAACAGATCATCAAACCCTTCACAAGTTTAATAGTTAACGCAATAAGGCATAAAGATTTAACATTTCATAAGTTAGCTTATTTAATAAAGAAGAAAGGGCAAAAAAAATATTATAAATAAAAGTACAATGAGATATGAAATCTGGGGAAAAGACAGTGGAAAGTTGTTGAAATTCTTTAAAAATTATGTAAACAACATGAATAAATAAAAAAATCATCATCAGGTTGCGTTGTTCTTGTTTTTTTTCTCTCAATTATTTGAAATGGAAAAAGAAATAAAATAATTTATGTATTATCTTCCATTCTTTTTAAAAAGTTAAATGTCACTAGGTTTCCAAACAATGCACTAGTCGTGGGACAAGACTAGTTATTTCGGACTCGTTTGATACGTCGGATTGTACTGACTGATTTATGTCAGAGAGTATTAATAAGTTGCGGATAATACTAAGTATTTATCTATAATATTATAAAGTGTTTTGTGTTATTTCGGATAAATAGAAGAGAACCATTATCATAATTATAGAAGAGAACCATAGGGAAAAGAAGATGAAAGTTTATGATGTTTCATGCGTGTTTGTTTTCCCTAGCCTAGCGTGTATTATTTAAACGAGGTGTGTGGATTGTATTAGTTAGTCAAGTAATGAGGATAGTATTAAAAGTCCAACCCGTTTAACATAGTCAGGTTATTAAATAAGGCTTATTTATGCATATGCCTTATGTGCTTTCAAAATAGTATCGGATTACACATGCTCTTTGAAATGTTTCAATATACCACATATACTTTTAATAAGTGTCTTACGTTATTATTCCACAAATTTGAAAGAAGTTTCGTTAGCTGATGTAGCCCTCACTTCTTTTCAATCTTTTAATAAGGGAGAGGAAGGGTTAGTCAGGTTGAAAAAATGGAGAATTTGGGAGAAGAAGGTTATGTTGAGGGAACTGCAAATTTGGGAATCTGAAAGTTCAGATTTGAGAGAAAATAGGGAATTTGATTAGGGATTTCAGATTTTGGAGAAGAAGGATGGTTCGAATGTTGTGGGAATTTAATTAAACAATTAGATTTAGTTAGTTTTCTTTCATTTTAATGTTTTTTGAATTTTTCTATTTTTTCATATTTATAGTTGCCCTACAAAAAATGTTATAAAAGTTGACCGAGTCCTAGATATATTTGAAACGACACGACGGGAATGAGACGCGTGCTTCAATCAAGGCAGAGAGAGAGAGAGAGAGAGTACTGGTTCTTAATCTTGATGGACCAAAATGTGCGCCTGCTGCCAGTGTACCAGCGAGCCCACACCCAAATTTCCACACGATGCATGCAACAACACAAGAGCTCTCGCTCTCTGTCTCTCTGTCCGTCTCTCTCTCTCTCTCTCTCTCTCTCTCATAATTCACAAGAAGAATAGAGAATCGCAACGACAAATCCCATGTGCTGGTGACACCATCAGATTCAGACACCACCACCACACACTCTACGTTATGTATACAGTACACAATTATAATTATATGTATACTTAAATAGCTACGTTCATCTTTAATTAATTGTGTCTTCTGTTCGATTTATCTATACATTTGTAATTAGCATATAGTGTAGCTTCGTTCAGGTGGTGTAGCTTTGTTTCTTGTGTATTTATCTGTATTGTATTTGTATTGTAAATAATTTATACGCACACTGTACACACGCACCCCTGGACGCAAAATTGACAGAGAGAGTCAGTGAGTGGGGGCCACAGTGGTACAATTTTGAATATCTAACTCAATTATGACTTTTTAACCCCGCTCTCACCACCACCCCCAAATCCGAGCCATATCCTTTTGGCTTTGGATTCTCTTTTATTCTTCTTCTTCTTCCCTCCCTCAGTTTTATACTCTTTTTTGTTCTTATGTTTTTACCGTTGCTCGTGATTCGTGCTCACGGGCGTGCTGGTGAATTGTATGTACACGTGTACGGTGGCTGATGCAACCACACGGGTGTCGAAATTCCATGGCATCATCACTTCTTCGTTTTCGTTCACGCCGCCCGTGCCTAGGTTATGGTTTTCAACTTTTCAGTAATCCCACGCAAAACCACCATTCACTTTCTGGATTAGCATTTCACTATTATCTTTATCTAACACAGAGTCCATAATTAACACATTATTTTATCACCTTTTAAGCTGTTAGTGAAAATTGCATGGTTTGGTGAAATAATCTTGATTTTAATACGAAAAATCTGTATATTTATTTATTAAGGACTCTTTTGATAACTATTTTCTTTTTTATTTTTGAGAAATTGAAAATAAAAAAACTTGTTTGGTACCCAATTCTTGTTTTCAACAAATCTGAAAACTAAAAATGTTTAACAATTGTTTGGTAACAAATTTCAATTTTATCTGGAACTTGGATATTGAATTTTGTTGGGGTCAAATTGTCAATTTGAGATCATTGAATGAAAGTGCATATTACAAATAGTTCGAAGTATCTTTTGGAGTTAGGATGATTTTTTTTTGGGTGAATTTTGGATATGGAGGTCCCAAGGCTTGAAATCGGTTTGTAGCCGAATGCAAGAGTTGAGCGTTCGGGTCCAAGTTGGGAGGTCCCAAATATTGACTTTTGTTAACTGCAACACAATACATGTGTGGTGATGTAAAATTGGTGAATAACAAAGGAGTGCAACAAAAGTGAAAACGAAAACTGAAAACACTTTCAAGTTGTTTTAAAAAAATAAGGGTAACTTTGAAAACTATATTTCAGTTTTTTGAAAACAGAAAATGAAATTTGTTATCAAACATGTTTTTAGTTTTGATTTTTTTTTAAATAAAGGAATTAAATGATTATCAAACAACCCCTAAGTTGTTTAGTAAGTTTTTCTTATTTTATACAAATGATATTAGAGGGAAAGGAGAATCGAATTTTGGATCTCAAGTACATGCCTCTTAACCACTACAAAGCCCCTTGCAAATAACTAATGTAGGTGTTTATATTAATATAGGTTATTGTGTCATTTATAATTATTTGTGAATAACCATGTGCCACATTTAATAAATAACTAATTTAAAATCACACAAAAAAAATTGTCTATGTAGAGTAGATTGTGATTTATATATGTGTAACATAATTTTTTTTAATAAAAAAATCTACGAATAAATTGGTGATGGGATAGTCACTGTGGTACTAGGCAGGTGAGGGAATTAACGGCGTTAAGCGAAAATAACTGCGAGCGGTCCCTTTGAGGCTATGTGCTTTGCTTTGGTAATTATGAAGGAGCTGATTTTATTGGGATTCTGAGAAGACCAATGTCAGAAGAAATGACTTAAACTACCATCACTTAAGTTTAACTTAAATTAAGTTAAAAAATTTCTAATGCAAATGCAGAGTTGTGGTGTTGAGTTGGAGGAGGCCCTTGAAACCTTCCATATTTGCCACAGTGCAGAGTGCAGGTTCAAAACTCATGGTCATGGCTCCTCTCCTCTCCTCTTCTCATGCAATATTCTATTACATTGTCAGATTATCTCTATGGCACTAGAATATCTTTTTATTTTATTTTAAATATTATTAATAACTTTGCCTTTAAAAAATATAACAAAAACAAATAATATTAAACTCATGAATAAAAGTCCAAAGCTTTTTATACAAAGGTTGGTCCATGACCATAGACATAGTGGTGGACCGAAGAAAAAGTTAGAAAGGAAGAAGGACGTGGCAATGGCGTAGCAAGCAAATAGTATAGCAAATGCTTTGCTTTGTTTCTTTCCACTATATTTCTTATTTATTTATTTATTTTATGTTGTGTATGAGAGGACAATAATTGTCATTTATGTGAACTGCAGAACTTACCCATATTGCACTTACACTCACTCATCAATCAACCATTAATTGGAGTTTGGATCTATAAATAAAACACATGCTATTGTTTGTAATGCACAAAATCATTACATTACAATTGGTCATAATTTAAATACATACACATTCGCTTCAAAATCCTCTTTCATATCATATGTTGAAATACAATGTGAATTGCGGATGGGTTTGCTGGCCAAGGCAATGAATATGCTATTTTGTTCTTAATTTAAATTATCCATCTCCCCGTAACTTAGACTATTTAAATTATCACTTGTATAAAAAAATATGAATTACTCACAAATTATAATTAGTCTCAATTTTTATTTATTTTTCAAATGTAGTCCACTAAAGTTTAATTAAGCAATGTCATCTTTTAATGGTTTGGGAAATTGTGCCTTTCCATCGTTGAACATATTAAATAGTTATTGTACTGGACCATTGTTCCCCACCCAGTATCCTAATTAATATATTTATCCTAATTAAGTCACTGCCATTGCTTGTTTAAAAAAAGTATTAAAAATTGTAGTGGCATTAGAAAAAGAATGCATAATGAGATTGGAACATAAGAATCTTTGTCCCGGAATAACAAAAAAACATGATCGTGGATGAGACGCCACGCTGTAAACGATTCGCTATATCCCTCGATCGCTCCACAATAAGTCTTTTTTTTTCTTTTTTTTTTGGGTTGGAGAAGTTTGGGTTCTGTAGTAGCTCCAATATAAGCAAATTTACATCGGATTCCATTAAATTGCGTTTAAAAAATATGCAATTATTTAGGACCCCACTAACACACCAAATTAAACTCATTCGATTCCAATTTCCAAATATGAAATCAACCATTCAAATGATAGGCCAAGCGCCAACTGTCTCGATTCTCATGAGTCATTGCCAGCCATTTAAAAATGCTCATATATTGGCTACACAAAATACTTGGAGGGGAAGGGGCTTTTATGTGTTTTTTTAATTTTATTTTTAATAAAAACGATATTAGGGAAGAAGGGATTCGAACACATAACATGACCTCGAGTGTATAAATATCTATTCTTAACCGCTTGAACTATAAATCCTTTCTAACTTCTATCTTTTTGTCAGAGCCTTTCAATCGGACAGCCCTTGCCAGGGCAACAGAGGGCCCATGGTCTGTTTCATGATTCCAGCGGCATTAAGCTGCCAGGGCAGCTGCTGGGGCCCACGAAACCAGGCCAGCCCTCAGACAAAATGAGCACGAGCTCAAGCCCGGGTTTGTTGACGTATGCAATGATGTTAGCAACAAATTTTTTTTTTTCAGATTAAAAAAAAACTTAGTCATATTTTTCACTTTCCACACCAAAATTCTATTCAAATTTCTTTCATCATATCTCATGTGAATTGTTGTTGCATGACAATAGATGGAAATACTAAAACTTTTAAGAGCTACCACTATCCATGAATAAGAACATCTATTGCTTTGCTCTTTCTATGACAAATGAATGAAAGTGCTCTTATATCTTTTAAGTTGTAATTGATTCAGGGTACAATTAGCAGAACCGAAAAAGTATCAGTTAGTATAACAAAGTGGGCATTTTGGTAAATAAGATGTGGGCCCATTTTTGAATGAGAAAGGGTAAAATGAGAAACTGGAAAGATGTTTCATGGACCTCCCAAATAGCAGCCTTCCCAAACGACAAACCAAGCCGTGGTCTGTGGGGTGACCTTTTCCTTAAAATAATCTGACGTATTATTTTGTCAAAATTACACACCTAAATTTAGTTTTTTTTTCCTTCTTATTAATTAAACATGAAAGATTTTAAGCCTTTGAGAACTCAAATCCAGAAATAAATGTATGAGTTTAAATCCAATATTTTCTTTTTTCAGCCTTCATTACCAATAACCAACTAAGAAACAAACTTTTTTATTTTCTTTACAATTTTATCACTTCCGAATTACATATTTAGTACCGTTCGTCGATGTGATTTCAAGTATGTAGATGAAAAGTTTAATGGTAGATATAAATCAACAAAATCTTAAATAATTTATTATAACAATTATATTGAATGGTTGAATATAATCTCGAACAAGTATTATGCAAATAAAAAAAAAATCACTGATATGCAATGCCTTCTTTTTATCTATCAAAAACTCATACGCAACATCTTTGGATCAAAGTAGGATCTCAAACAAAGTTCTATGTCTCAAGTTTTAGGTTTATTTATCTTAGTATGACTGGTTGGTCCTTTGGTCTCTTTCCTTTGCTTTACATTCCCCTATCCGAGTTATAGATATATTATTTACTGTTCTTTACTTCTTATTCAAGTATTTATTTATATTTAATCTAATTTCTTTAATTTATTTTTATCGTATTGATCCTTAAATTTCATTTTCTTTTCATCTTTGGCTGCTAGTCGTTAGCTCCCATCGTGCTCGTGCAAAAAAGCCTAAAAATTGAAAGAAAGTAGAGCGAGAAAGAGTGAGTTAATTTGAGAGAGAGAAAGTGAGGGGCATTGTTAGTGTAAGAAAAGTAGAGGGAAAATGACAAGAAAGGAAGAAATGTGCAGTTCTGTAAATGTGAAAGTAGAGAGAGAAAACGACAAAGTGCCAAAGTTGGTTCTTTTGTGAGAGAAAAGAGAGAGAAAGGGGTGAGCAGTTTTATTGGAATTTTGTGTTGAAGTTCAAGCAGAACCACCTCACCCTGCAAAGTTTGCTTGCTTCATTTGGGTTTTTGAGAGAGAGAGGGGGGAGAGAGAGAGGGAGAGAGAGAGAGAGAGAGGTCTTGTGTGGTGGTCATGATCAGTGTGCTTGAGCTCTAACCTACACTACTGGGTCTGTGTGTAGTGTAGCACTGTGAGAGTGAAAGAGAGAAAGCTCTGTTTTTTTAGTATTTTGGGTATTTTGTTTTGGTGGGTTTACCAAATGGGTTTTGCTCAGTTAAGCAGAGGGAGGTCAAGCAGAGCTCTAGCTCTGGCTCTTTGCGTATGGAGCTTGATCTCTCTGTCTTGTGCTGCTAGATTGACTGATTCCTCAAGGCAGAAGCTTGATGTCCAGAAGCACCTCAACCGCTTGAACAAGCCCGCCGTGAAAAGCATCAAGGTTTCTTTTTTCTCTCTCTCTCTCTTTTACTTTACATTATTCTTTCTCATTCAACTTTCTTGCGGTGTGTTTGATTTAAAATAAAAAAGGGCTTTCTTGCTTTTGTTGTTCTCCCTCTGTTAGATTGCTGGGAAAGTGGAAGAAAGTGAAGAAAAAAAAGTTTTTTCTGTTGTTCGTTGCATTTGGTATAAATGTTGATGTGTTTAATTCTGAGAAGGTGTTTATTCATCGTTTTCTTAGTAACCAAATGGGGGTGTAAATGCAAATGGGTTTCTTCTGTGCTTCACTCCGGTTCTAGGATTTTCAACTATTTTTTTATTGCGGAAGCTTGGTATTAATTTTTTTAAAAAACAAAGCAATGATTTCCTTATCGTTTCCTCTTTCCTCTCACTCTACAATGATTTCCTTTTAAAAGGAGTTAAAGAAAACCAGCAAAATGAAAAGAAAAAACTGAAGCAATATTGTAAAAATTAGGCCTCATTTGTTATCACCAAACATTGTTTCACTGAGCAGGCATAACATAAATGCAACTGACTACTTTGCTTTAATTTAGTTTTCTCAGCCTTAGAAAGTTTCTCTGTCATCATACATGTGCACTGCTTTTGTTTTAAGATCTAACATGCTACTCTTCTGATTTTTGATGGATATCAGAGCCCAGACGGGGACATAATAGACTGCGTTCATATCTCTCAGCAAGCTGCTTTCGATCATCCTTACCTCAAAGACCACAAAATCCAGGTCCATTTTCCTCAACCATGCATCTTTGTTGTCGACAATTTTTTCCTTTTATTTTATCTCTGGAATCTAACTTTACTGGGGTCTGTTTGGTTTATCAGATGAGGCCTAACTACCACCCAGAAGGGTTATTTAATGAGAACAAGGTAGCTGAAAAAACAAAAGAAAGATCAAACCCACAAGTCCAGCTATGGCACGCGAATGGTAGATGCCCTGAAGATACTATACCCGTTCGGAGAACAAGGGAGGATGATATTCTGAGAGCAAGCTCAGTCAAAGCATATGGAAGGAAGAAGCAGAGATCCATACCAAAGTCAGCAGATCCTGATCTTGCTAATGAGAGTGGTCATCAGGTAAACTTTTGTTTGCAATGAAAGAAAACAAGTGTCTGTATTCTTTAAACATTTTCTATTAGCTTTCTGAATTTTGTTTAACTGATCTCATTCTTTTGTGGTGATTAGCATGCAATAGTTTATGTCAATGGAGATAAATATTATGGAGCAAAAGCAACCATAAATGTCTGGGAACCCAAGATACAACAACCTAATGAGTTCAGCTTGTCTCAGCTGTGGATATTAGGAGGGTCTTTTGGTGAAGATCTGAACAGCATTGAAGCTGGTTGGCAGGTATTATAATTTATATCTTAATCAAGGGCAACAATAATGTTGCCCAAATTTACCGAGTTATTTATTTTCGTTTTTAGACATGAATTATTGATATTGATTCATGTTTGTGCGCTGCAACAGGTTAGCCCAGATCTCTACGGTGACAACAACACAAGACTGTTTACCTACTGGACTGTAAGTTTCTAAATCATCATTTTCTCATACTTTTTGGGTTTGCATTTTGGTTTCTCTAGTCTTCTTCGCTTATCTCATTGGTTTTTCCCCATTTTGATAGCTATGCTAATATGTTTTCCTTGCATGCTTCCTCTCTATGATTATATTGCAGAGTGATGCATATCAAGCCACTGGTTGCTATAACCTCCTCTGCTCAGGCTTTATTCAAATCAACAGTGAGATAGCAATGGGTGCAAGCATCTCTCCTGTGTCCGGTCTTCGAGGATCCCAATATGATATCAGTATACTCGTCTGGAAGGTAAAAGCCAAAGCCAATTTTGGATCAGACCACATAAGAGTATGAGGTAAAAGAAACCAAAAGAGAAGAAACGGAGCTAATAATAATCTGCTAAAGGAGGCATGTGAGGATGGATGAAAAAATATATATCCTCACATTTGCAATTTTTGAGGGTTGGGGGTCAGAAAATCATTGCGGTTTGGATGTATAGAATCTTTTGGCGTTTCCTTTTGATCACTGATTCCCATCACTGTGCTGACATTGACAAGTTCCAAACTTGTATTTACCTTTCACTGCATCTGCATTCTTCTCACGGGAAAGATAAGATAAAGAGCATTGTCTTGTCACTCAGTTGTTTTGCTTAAGCTATAGGAGACCCTTTAAATACAGTAGTAGATAACTTAATTACTTTTATTTACTATTCTTTATTCACTTGGGAAAACTTTATTTGTGTTTTGTAGGATCCAAAGGAGGGGCATTGGTGGATGCAGTTTGGCAATGACTATGTGTTGGGTTATTGGCCTTCTTTCCTCTTCTCATACTTGGCTGACAGTGCTTCCATGATTGAGTGGGGAGGTGAAGTTGTAAATTCAGAGCCTGATGGGCAGCACACCTCTACTCAAATGGGGAGTGGACGTTTTCCTGAGGAGGGATTTGGGAAGGCAAGTTATTTCAGGAATATTCAAGTTGTTGATAGCTCCAATAATCTCAAGGCCCCCAAAGGGTTGGGCACCTTCACTGAGCAATCAAACTGTTATGATGTTCAAACTGGCAGCAATGGGGATTGGGGGCATTACTTTTACTATGGAGGCCCAGGTAAAAACCCAAATTGCCCATGAAGTAAAAAAGAAAACCTATTTCACCCTCCCTCCCTCCCTCTACTTTTCCTATGTATCATTCAATCTTAGTGTAATACCTTTTCTTCTCCTTTGTATACCCTTTTTCACTCTTAGGTTGGGCAAGTAGCAGTAGTAATGTGACCCTTTCTGTAGTGGGAAGTTTTGACTCTTTGTTTTTTAGTAAAAGAAGAATCTCCATGTAAGTGGATATGTGAAGGTGGCCAAGTTTCTCAAAAGCCTAAAGAAACAAGGTCTTTTTATTGTATTCTCTTTTGTTTGTATACTCCTCTCTTGGAGTGGCTTGTTAAGTGAATGAAATGAATGAGTTTAGTTTCGGGTCCTAATCTTTCGAGCAAAGCAAAGCACTGTATACTATATATAATATTTGCAGATTCTGCTTCTGTTTGCGTTGAAATGCTCACTTTTATCTTTTAAATTTTTTCTTGTTTGTTCTTCCTTCCTTTCCTGCTATTTTATGCAGACTTGTTTTGGGTGGGGTGGGTTGGGGTTGGGGGGTGGTGCCGTAGAGAATATGCTGTTTGAAGAGAAAGGTGGTTGTGGATGAGATTTTGCATGTGAGTGGATGACAGTCCAATATTTAAATTTATATTTCATAGGCTTTTGTGGTGCATCCATCACCTTTCGTTATAAGATTTAGATTAGATGCCCCACCAGAGTCACACAGACACTTCTCTTGCACCACTCACCACCACCCCCACCCCCACCCCACCCAAGAAAGAACACCCATTTCCTTTTTCCTTTCTTCTTTTTAGCATTTAACAAATAAATAATGCGGTCCTCTTTGGAAATCCATTCAAGGTTCTTTCTTTATTTCATTCTAAACGTAAATGTTCATCTTCCATTCCAACTGAGATTCCTTGTTGTCCTTGACTAAAACTAAAAGGGTGTCTAAAGCTAAATGCATTTTTACACGACCATAAATGTATGGACAGGTTCGTTCGAGTCTTTTTCAGCCAACTAACTTATTTGTTATGTTATGTTATTTTAGAAGCAAAATGTTACCTACCACCTGGTTCCTGGTTTTGAACAGTGAGGACTTAATCTTGTGGTGGTGGGACTGGGTGAAGCTAATTCTTAACATCATCTTTGTTTGTATTGAACTTTGGCATATGGCTTTCTGATCCTATCTATGGATTACAATTTTCTGTTTGTTGTACAGTGCTCTACAAAACTTTGATTTTTTTATTTTATGTCATTCATATGCCACTAAATAAATGTTATGAAAAACATAAGGTGAGAGAGAGAGAGAGAGAGAGAGATTCAAAGAGGAGCTTCTTCAATCAAACATCTTGTGAGGCTCCATTTGGAATGTGAGATTTCAAATCAAGAGATAAACTAATTATTTTAATTTTTTTATTTATCAAAAGGTAAATTTCATTAGATAAACTTCAACAATATAATTAAAGATATCAACATGACATCTAAAGTACCAGTCCAAAACTAACATGTTAAAAATAAAATTAAAGCGGACAACAGCCGCACTAGTCTATATCACCACAATTAATCATAAGCTTAGACAAAGCCCACATATCCAACCTAACTGTAAAGCAACTCATGAGCCTAAACGCACCTTACCACCAACAACTAAATAAGCGTCATCATGGCCACACGCACCACCATATTCGTAACAGATATGGGGAAAACATGATTTTTAGGGATCTACATACGCATAAAAGCGAACAAATAAATTAAAACAACTACATTGACAAAGAACAATTGGGTGATTTGCAACAACCTCCATCGAAGACGATGTTGACCCAAATTTAGAGAACATGAGCAAGTGTTAGAGAGCAGGTTTTTGGAGAATTATTTGTTTGAGAACGCATAAAAGGAGTAAGGGGGAACTTCAATATGAGCATGGCAAAAAAATCACCATCACAAAGAGCTTCTTATTCAAAATGCCATAGTGGACTTATTCACTAACCAAAAAGAAAAATGTGAGTAGAGGAGGGGAGGAGGGCAACGACGTTTCTTCCTCCTCCCCATTTGTGAAGTTTTTCTTTGGGACTCACAGAAGGAGAGAGTGGCTAGAGTTTTTCGACATACAAACTATCTAGATGAAGCCACTTAATCTAAAAGAAAATTGGATGAAATCATATTGGACATGTGTCTCCTGTCTTCATTTTTCCTTTTAGATGCCTTATATATGGTCCTTAGGTGAAGTCATATCTCTTAACCGTTGGATCATACTAATTAATTTGATCAAATAATTAAGAGATGGAACCTCCCTATAGAATTATTTTGTAATGTATTGTATAATAATGTATGTGCTTATCGAAGTTTAGGATCAGCTTTGGGCCAAACCACTTCTGAAGCCCGCATTGCTCACATTAACAGAATGGGTTTTGGGTGCGCAAACGACTTCTGAAACAAAAGAAGAAAATAGTTGCAACGTGCAACTACTACACTTATATGCAAGCCGAAAGCAGAGCCCATATAATTGTTTTTTGATGTTCAATGCCGAAGCCCGTATCTTTGTTAAGTAGTTGAAGTTGGCAATTCTAAACTGGCAAAAACAGAAGAAAAAAAAAATGTTTATACTCCAACCAGCTTATAGATAGTCCTTGCAAGTTGCAACCACAAAGAAGATTGTTAAGCTAAACTTTGCTTGTTTCGCTTCCAACTTGGCAGCAGCAGGGGAGATCATTGTTGCTGCACTATGAGCTATGATATCTTCTATAGCTGTCACCTGCTTTATGTCCAGACAGATAGTGTAGACTCAGATGAGTGAAAATCCCTCTCTTTATTTATAGTAAAGCTCATGTTGTAGCTGTTAAATTAAACCATCTTTGCAGCAGCAGCAAGGAAATTGTGCAGCTCAGCTCACAGTTTGGTTGGGCTAACATTTTGATTTGACATAGCATACCATTGATCCCAAGCAAGACACCTCATTCCCACAACTACTGCTAAAACTGCTGAAGACAAAGTTTGCTCTGTCAAAGACCAATTTGGCTACAAGTCAATTTTATAAGAAAAAAAACTAAAAAAACCCACCTTCCTAATTCTTTACCTAATTAAACAAATACTCTAGTGGGAAAGACATTATTCTGTACCTACTAATTCAAGAAATCACTCCCCTGGGCATGGCAACAATCTTGACTCTTAAATTATTAAAAATATTAAAGGTTGCCCTCTTTTTTTTTTTTGTTTTGTTTTTTTGGTGGTAAAATTATTGAAATACTACTTTATTTTCTTGCCTGAACAACGGTGAGAGATTCATACACATTCACATATAAATATTCCACTCCCACTCTCATACCAAAGTACAAGCTCAATCCACCGCCCAATAGACGCCTACCAAGTACCCTCAACAAAATCTCTCCCCTCACACAATTGGAGCGTGAGATCCACGCGCATGTCCAAGTGTGGGTGTATGTGCACCAAAGGGCACAGGGATAGCTGTTATTTTATAGCCACTCTCCTCACTTTTTTCTTCAAAATGATTTTTTTAATTTTATTTTATCTCTTGTCTCTTTCTCTCTCTAAAAAGAGCTCCCTTTTTTCACTTCACAGTTCACACAAAGATATCTCAGTAGGGTTTTTAATCTTTACTCTTTCTCCCTCCTCCTCTGTGAACAATCTGAGAGAAACCCAAAGAAGGGCAAAACCAAAAATCTTTTAACCAAAACGAACCCTAATTTCCTATCATCTTCTTCCTGCTCTTGTTGACTCAAAAACCTTGGGTTTCACTCTTCTTCAGCTCCCCCTCACTTCCATCCCATGCCCAGCTCCAATTTCAGCTCCAAACCCTAGTCTTATACTACAAAGTCCATCTGCAAAATGACCCATTTTCCTTGAATTCACCGTCATGCTACTGCCATTGCAGCCTACTGGGTGCGGAACGCATTTAGGAAATTTGGTTTTTTACTGAATTTTGTTCAGTGTTGGTTCTTTCTTAGTTGGAATTTGGGAAATGGGTTTGGATGCATGTGTTGCGTAGGTGAGAGAGGAAGCCATGGAAGGAGATGAGCGTCACGTGCTGCTGGCATGCGTGATTTCAGGGACCCTTTTCTCGGTTTTGGGTTCAGCTTCATTTTCTATACTATGGCTTGTGAATTGGAGGCCGTGGAGGATCTATAGGTAATCTCATATAATTTTCAAAATTTTTGAAATTTTTTGTTACCATCTTTGCCAACACTAAAGAGTAATTTAAATACATTGTTTTAATTTAGGGTTGCATCAATGTACTTGTTAATATAGGGAGTTAAACTGTAGATAGTTAAAAGTTTCATGATTGCACACTGGTAATTAATGTCATTTGTGGGTTTATTGTTGTGCTTAACTCTTTTATAAAACACAGGCTAAGGGCTGCATTCAATATGCGATTTTGGGATTTTTGTTGTTGTTTTGGTTTCAGAAATTGAGAAAGGCAGCATTGACAGGGCATTGGAAAATCCTGTTTCCTTAAGAACATGCGAATTACTAACTGGCTTTTAAGAACACATGACTAACTTGGTGGCTTGAAAGTGCCAAAAGTTGTAGAACTTGGAGACATATGGGTACAAAGTGGAGAATTTTGTTAGTGAAATCTAGGAGATGCACAAATTTGTGGTTTTTTGTTATCGATTTCCCCTTGAAGTCTCTTTATCATACTGAAAAAGATACGTTTTAATTTTAGTCTTTATACTCTTGTTTAGGTTTCTATTTGGTAACTAAAGATTACAGTAAATCATGCTGGTGAGACCTGCATAAATTTATTTTCGTCCATTAATATAAACATGTACTGTTGGGAGATTTAAGGAGATAAGGATCAGGATTTTATTAACTTCATAGGAAAGATTTTCAGTAGGCCACTTTAGTATTAGTTATTATTGGACATCTGGTTGTCAAAATAGTTTCCTTTTGCAGACTGATATCATTCTCTATTTAGAAGTACCCTGCTTTTTAATTGTGTATGCATGGATGCTGATCTTCATCCATTTCTTGTGCATGCACGCGCCCCTGTTTCTATAAGCGTTTCTTGTGTTGATATACATTTGTGCAGTTATTGAGCATTTCTTCTAATCTTATTATTACTAAATAAGAGTCATGAGTAGCCCTTGTATTCCTGACGATGTAAACATAACATAGTTTCTTTAGAAGCCAGCATGTCCCTTAAATTAATAATTATTTTTTGATGTAATTAACTCCAAATGTAATACTGTCATCTCCATTTGTCTTTTCAGTTGGATCTTTGCCAGGAAATGGCCAGATATCTTCCATGGACCTCAGTTGGATATAGTATGTGGTTTCCTGTCTCTCTCCGCATGGATACTTGTCATTTCTCCAGTTCTAGTACTGATCATATGGGGAAGCTGGTTGGTTATAATATTGGATCGACATATAATTGGTCTGGCTGTAATAATGGCTGGTACTGCTCTTCTATTGGCTTTCTATTCAATCATGCTTTGGTGGCGAACACAATGGCAGAGTTCAAGTATGTATTTCCTGGAGCTCTCCTTTTAGTTGACAAATCATCTTTCTTTTTCCTTGTATGACTGCTTTATCTTTACGAATAGATAGTAAAACCTGATGGTTTTAAGATAAAGAGAATGAAGAATGAAGCCATGTAAGGTAATGAGTTGCTAACATGCTATTAGAGCTTGGGCAAAATCTGGTCCTTGGCTCCCTGCTAATCCGCTAAAGTGTAAATGATTAAAGAAATAGCTGGCAAAAAAGTTGTTGCTAAATCAATACAAGTTGTGACGAGAAATTGATGATGGGTGATAAATGGGTCCAGTGTATACATGTGGAATTTTCTTTCCACATATTTGGAAGGTCATGTTGGTGACCTAGTTCCATTGATCATTATGTTTTTTAGTTTTTATAAGATGAGCTTTCACTTTTTTGTATTTATGTTCTTAAAATAAATTTTTTGTTTGGTTTTATAATTTTTCTTCTACAGGAGCTGTTGCTATTCTTCTTCTTCTGGCTGTTGCCCTTCTCTGTGCATACGAACTTTGTGCTGTATATGTTACAGCTGGTTCGAAAGCTTCTCAGCGGTATTCGCCTTCGGGTTTCTTTTTGGTGTATCAGCAATTGCCTTGGCAATCAACATGCTCTTTATTTGTAGAATGGTGTTTAATGGTACACTTTGCAAATCCTATCCTGTTTAGTATGGTTTCCCTTGAATGCATTATGCTTCTCAATTTAAAGATCTCAATAAAGAAATAATTTGCAATTTCTGCCATCAATTATCCTTTACAGTTGGTTTTGCTTCTGTAAAAATGTTCTCTATCAATATGTGCAGGGAATGGCTTAGATGTCGATGAGTATGTGAGGAAGGCATACAAATTTGCTTATTCTGATTGTATAGAAGTGGGCCCTGTGGCCTGTTTACCAGAACCACCAGACCCTAATGAGTTGTATCCTCGACAATCTAGCAGGTAGCCCCTTAATGTTCATGTTTTATTTCATCAGTTATTGCTGGATGTTTTTTACTGTTATTGATTAGGAGTTACTAGTCCATGTTTGAAGTTATTGTAGTTCTTTTCCCTTTTCCTTCTCTTTATTAATAGATGCTTGTAAGTGAACAGTGTTGCCATATTCACAGCCTTTTATTGTCCACTCAGAAAAAAAACCTTGCTGAAATAGAGTATTATTTCAGAGAAAAGAGGGATGTTGAACAGATCTGTGTCCGAGGCAATAAATAGTCTAGATAATCCTTATAGAATTGTTACTTATCTTATTAAAAGTTTTGGACTTTGTTCAGGTTTTGTCCATCCCTTAGTTGGATAGGGTGCAGTTTGTTCAAGTTCTGATCGGTCTTGGGTTTTATGATATTTATACTTATTATTGGCAGTGCGTACTTACATCTGGTTTTAAACTAACCCAGAATTTTGTCGAATTATTATTTTCATTTTCTGATTATATTATGTGTATGTAGGGCTTCACATCTTGGGCTTCTTTACCTTGGCTCACTTGTGGTTCTTCTTGTGTACTCAATCTTATATGGTCTCACTGCGAAGGAGTCACGCTGGCTTGGGGCCATTACATCAGCTGCTGTCATCATTCTTGGTAAACTAAACCACTATGTTTTGTCGGTTTGTTTATTTGCATGCTTTCTAATTGATGAATTTAACTTGGCACATCCATAATGCTACAGATTGGAACATGGGCGCATGCTTGTATGGGTTCCAACTCCTTCAAAGTCGTGTTGCAGCGTTATTTGTTGCTGGCACATCTCGGATCTTTCTCATTTGCTTTGGTGTCCATTACTGGTTTGTGCATTAATTTGGCTATTATTTGTAATGCCACTGCTTTTTGGTTTCTCTTAGTTGTCACAAAAATTCCCATCTTTTGTCAGGTATTTGGGCCACTGCATTAGTTATGCAGTTGTAGCCTCTGTTTTATTGGGAGCTTCTGTTTCTCGCCATTTATCTGTAACGAACCCATTGGCTGCAAGGAGAGATGCCTTGCAGAGCACTGTGATTCGCCTGAGAGAGGGATTTCGCAAAAAAGAACAAAACAGTTCCTCAAGCTCATCTGACGGTTGTGGCTCAAGCATGAAACGCAGTAGTAGTGTTGAAGTTGGTTGCCTTGGTAATGTTGTTGAAGCAAGTACCAGGAGCACAGCACAGTGCACAGTTGATGCTAATAACTGGACTAATGTTCTGTTACGAACTGCAAGTTCTCATGAAGGGATTAATAGTGATAAGAGCATAGATAGTGGAAGGCCAAGTTTAGCATTGCGTAGCAGTTCTTGTCGTTCAGTGATCCAAGAGCCTGAAGTGGGAACCTCCTGTACTGACAAAATTTTTGATCACAATAACACATTGGCAGTTTGTTCTAGTAGTGGTCTTGAAAGCCAAGGTTGTGAATCTAGCACATCAAATTCTGCGAATCAACAAACTCTAGATTTGAATTTAGCTTTTGCATTGCAAGAAAGGTTGAATGACCCTAGGATTACATCTATGTTAAAGAAGAGGGCAAGACAAGGTGATCTTGAACTGGTTAATCTATTGCAGGATAAAGGATTGGATCCTAACTTTGCTATGATGTTGAAAGAGAAGAGCTTGGATCCAACTATTCTGGCATTACTTCAAAGAAGTAGTTTGGATGCTGATAGAGATCATCGTGACAATACAGATATCACCATAGTTGACTCAAATAGTGTTGATAATGCTTTACCCAATCAAATCTCTTTGTCAGAAGAACTGAGGCTTCATGGGCTTGAAAAATGGCTTCAATTATCTAGACTTCTTTTACATCATGTAGTAGGTACCCCAGAACGAGCATGGGTTCTCTTTAGCTTTGTTTTCATCCTAGAAACAATTGCTGTGGCAATTTTTCGTCCAAAGACAATTAAAATAATAAATGCCACTCATCAACAGGTGAGAAAGGGCACTTCTAACTTCACGTTATTATTTATTGGTTGGAACTTGTTTGTTATTTAAATAATCTTGATATTGATGATTAGAGATGAAAATTTAAATTTAATTTTGTTGGTGTTACATTGTTCCCGGTCATGCATAAAGTGTAATATTTTTTGTATGTAGTTTGAATTTGGCTTTGCTGTGCTGCTGTTATCTCCTGTTGTCTGTTCAATCATGGCTTTCCTCCAATCACTTAAAGCAGAAGAAATGACCATGACCTCAAAACCCCGCAAGGTATTTACTACATATTAAGCTGTACTGTTTTATTATATTAAAAAGTTTTTCTTGTCATTTCATCCCCTTCTTTCCCCACACTGAATTTGGATTTGTGATTTGGGTTTGGATTGAATAGAATAGTTGATGTGCCATTGCTTCAAGTCTTCATGATTGATTGACATGGTAGAAGTTTACATTTGCGAAACAAACATGTTTAGTGTAATTGTAATTGTGTAGATGTCTGTAGTGTAGGGATGAATTGGACTATATGATTGGTAGGAAAATGTCCTTCGGTTTGGGTACTTACATTGGACCTGTTTTACTGCAAATGAGCGTTTTCACTTTTTTTGTTACAATGCTGATGAAAGCTAGAGATTGCAGCTCGGGTGAGGGCTTTGTTTGTAGTGGGGAGGAATACACAAGTGTCTCATGTACAATTTGTAGATGACACTTTCTCCACTTGTATGGAAAAGGATATCCATTATAATCTTTTTAAGACTGTTTACCTCTCTTTGAGCTAGTCTCAGGTTTGCAGACAAACATGTCTAAGAGCCTGGTGCACATTAATGTTTAGGTCCTTCAAGATGGGAAAGCGATGTCCCTGCTAGGGAGCTGGGTTGTGAGAGAGGAGGGTGGTTTTTGAATTATTTGGGTCTTCCTTTAGGGGGGTAAGTTGTTTTCTCCATATTTTTGGGATATGGCGTTGGAAAGAATGAGAGGTTGGACAGCCAAAAGAAAGGTTGTTTCCCAGAGGGAAGCCTTATCTTGATTCAGTAGGTCTTGAATAGCATTCCTACCAATTGCATGCCATTTTTAGATTGGGAAGGTGGCTAGGAGGTTAGAAAATTTGAGAGATTTCCTTTGGGAGGTGAATGTTGAAGGGAGGATCTTTTATTGAGTTGGGATATTGTGCAGAGATTAAAAGATAGAGGAGGATTAGTGATCTAGCACCAGTGGAACTCGCAGAGAGAACAGTGAGGGAAAGAAAGGAAAAATGATAGGGGAAGAAGAAAGTTTGATGAGGGAGATGATTGTCAAGTAACCTTTTTCCCTTTGATCGTCGTCAGTTATGCTAGATGAATTTCTTGTCCAGGTTTCCTAGTACTCTTCCTTTCTTTCTATAAAGTCTCTTGTTTCCATAAAAAAATAGAAGAACTTTCCTAGCCTCTGGATACCTTGTTGGTGAAATACCAATATGATATCAAGATATGGTAAGCCTATCTTTATGAATAGCTACTTGCATTATGTTGAATGTCAGCTGGAGGAAATTTAGGAAGCTCTCTTGTGCTTTTGGCTCACGTTCAACTACCATTTTGGTAATTCTTTTATTAACGAAAAATTGCCACATCAGCCTCACTGTTCTTTGCCATTGATGTATACTGAACTTAAATGTATGTTTTTTCCTGTGCACCATGGGTACTTCTCATTCTATTGTTGCTTATGTTATCTTTTTACGGACATGTCATGTTTTTTCAGTATGGTTTTGTTGCTTGGCTGCTCAGCACTTCTGTTGGATTGTTGCTTTCCTTCTTGAGGTATGCTCTTTTGACTTATTTTAAAATTAAATTCTTCTTTTCTCATTTGTCCTACTAATTTTGTCAATTGTTTCTAAAATCTAACCAAGATGTAGTTTTTAAATATCTTTTGATTTCTTTTTCTTGACCTCTATATATTAAAGAATTATATCTGGTTGCTTTCCCAATTTTTTTCCCCAAGATTTTCTTCTTAACAAATAATTATAGTTAAAGTTTTGATTCTTGTTACATTTTACATAAGAATGACCTATTGTATTTATGCTATATCTTTTTCCGTTTGCAGCAAATCATCAGTTCTTCTTGGATTGTCTTTGACTGTCCCATTCATGGTGGCATGCCTTTCTGTTGCCATTCCTATATGGATCCGTAATGGCTACCAGTTTTGGGTTCCTCAATTACAATGTGCAGGTCCTGCAGGGAACCATCAAATCCGTGGAACTAAAGAGGTTTGTACTAAATGAATTCGCACCATGTTTTATGTGAGCACCTAAGCACTGTAAAACTTGTTACACTTTGAATAAGCTCTTAATGGGTTCTAGGCTTCTAGCACAGCTGCATGATATGACCACCACGTGTGGACATTTGTTGCTGCTTACATCTCACTACTTAATCTTGAATTTTAGGATTCTGTCATTGGATGGTTATGCATGTGGATGGATTCAGACATATTGACAAAGCTGATGTGATCCTTTTCATTTATGTATTTAATACAAAAAGAATTGCTTTTGTAATAACTTGACTGCAATGCATTGTACGTTTACTGTATTTGAGCATATGGATTACAGTAGACCAGATACTGGAAGTTTGATTTGACTTTAGTTTTGAATGATAGTAACAAAGGACAGTCCAATACTGGAAGTTTGATTTGACTTTAGTATCTTTAGGCAACGTATTATATTCGTAAAGTAAAAGAATTTGTTCTTCTAACTAGTCTTTTTGTATTGATGAGGTGAGGCGGGCTCTTTGTCCACTGTTTTGTGATTAACTAATAAGTTTCCTCTTTGTTTTGAAAAAAAAAGGCGATTCATTATATTTGCATAATGGTCGTACCTTCTGCATGCGAGGGTTGTAAGTTGCTTTGGAAACAACGATTTTAGTTCTAGAAATGGCATTTCCCAATGGCATTTCCCTATGTATGTGTACGAAATGAGGTCTGAAATACTAAGTATATATTTTGTTTTGTTAGGCTTTGCCTTTTGCATTCTTGTTGTAATAGCTAAAATGGCATGTATATAGCTGTAGTGTCAAAGATTTCGGGCACTCATGGTTTGGCAGTTATTTCCCTGGAGGTGTCTCACTTCATAGTAGCTATTATACTACCTTTTATTTTCACTTTTTACCCTTAACCAGAATTTGTTGTTGACCTCAAATTTTGGGTAATTCTGATTACATCTTGTGCCTTTTCAGGGTGTAATTCTTGTCTTAAGTACAACATTATTTGCTGGATCTGTGTTAGCTCTTGGTGCGATAGTATCTGCAAAGCCCTTGGATGACTTAGGATACAAAGGATGGACTGGTGAACAGAAAAGCTTTACCTCTCCTTATGCGTCATCTGTGTACATTGGCTGGGCTATGGCTTCTGCCATTGCTTTGATGGTTACTGGTATACTGCCGATCGTTTCATGGTTTGCAACATACCGGTTCTCCCTGTCTTCTGCTGTGTGTGTTGGGATATTCACAGGTAATTTGTATAGATTTTCTTTCTTTAAGGATTCTTTTATTTTCCTATTGGGACATCATTGGTACTCAAAGTCTTTCATAATTATCTTCTTCAAGTAATTTTTTTTTTTAAATTATCCTGTTTTTGTAGTTGTGCTTGTGACATTTTGTGGTGCATCCTACATGGAGGTTGTGAAATCTAGAGATGACCAAGTTCCAACAAGTGGTGACTTCCTTGCTGCTTTACTTCCTTTAATTTGCAGTCCTGCATTGCTGTCTCTTTGCTCTGGGTTACATAAATGGTGAGTGAAACATGTTGCTCTTTAGTAATTTGAGCTATGTGGAGTAATGGATGCTCACAAGATTCTAAAATTCTATGGATTTTGTTTTTCCAGGAAGGATGATGATTGGAGACTTTCTCGGGGTGTTTATATCTTTGTTACCATTGGTCTTCTTCTTCTTCTTGGGGCCATATCAGCTGTTATTGTTGTAGTTAAACCTTGGACGGTAAGAGAGGACTACTTTCTTGCCCTCGATTGTTCTAATATTTTAGAGGCAGCTCTCTAACATGCTTCTTTTGGTATTGCTACAGATTGGGGTGGCATTTCTTTTAGTTCTTCTCATGATTGTACTAGCTATTGGTGCTATCCATCATTGGGCCTCAAACAATTTCTATTTGACAAGGACCCAGATGTTCTTTGTTTGTTTCCTTGCTTTTCTTTTGGCATTGGCAGCGTTTCTTGTTGGATGGTTTGAAGGTGAAAACAATTTAGCGCAGCTCTTATTATTTGCATCACTATTAGTTTAGTAGTTATATATTGCAGAAAGCCTTTCTAGCTACCTTTCTAGCTACTAACCTTGTTACATTTATTTTCTTTGTTCAGATAAACCATTTGTTGGTGCTTCTGTTGGTTATTTTTTATTCTTGTTTCTTCTGGCTGGGAGAGCATTGACTGTGAGTTGAATACAATATATTTGAATCAAATTTTAGATGCTCAAACTAATATTTGATGCCTTCTTGTCTGTTCTAGTTCTGCAGCTTCTTGATTTTGTGTTATGTGATGGTTGGTGCAGGTTCTTCTTTCACCTCCTATTGTTGTTTATTCTCCGAGAGTTCTCCCTGTCTATGTTTATGATGCTCATGCAGATTGTGGAAAGAATGTCAGGTTTGTTAAATACTGTGTATTTCTTATCTCCTTGTTTCAGTTCGATATTTGATATGCATGCAGTTTAGTTTGACATGTGTTTGTGATTTGTATTACATAATAGTGCGGCATTTCTTGTGCTTTATGGGATTGCATTGGCAACTGAGGGCTGGGGCGTCGTTGCGAGTTTGAAAATTTTTCCACCATTTGCTGGTGCTTCTGTGTCAGCAATTACTCTTGTTGTAGCCTTCGGGTTTGCTTTCTCTCGCCCCTGCTTGACTCTCAAGGTTTGTGTACTGTTCTACAATATATCATTACTGAAGATGTATTAAGATCCTTACAGGATGACATATTTCTATATTCTATCCTATCTCTATCTGTTTCTCTCATGTGCTCTTTTGTCTGATTAGATGTTCATTTTTGTGTCCAGATGATGGAAGATGCAGTGCACTTTCTTAGTAAAGAAACTGTTGTTCAAGCTATTGCTAGATCTGCCACCAAGGTCGGTATAATAATGTTATGATCTGTTCTGCAACAGTGTCCTTCAATTTTCCCTATTTACATTCAAGCACACACAAGTATTTCGGGTCTGAATAAGCTGTGGAGAATAATACTACATATTATTCTACAATAATATACCTTTATACTCGCACAAACTTTTAACATGTTGACTTGTGTTCATTGATCTCTAAAGATGAATTTTCATTCTTGTTTGATTTGGAAAATGTTGTATTTGTATATAACGTGGAGTTATTCTCTTAACCATGCAGACCAGAAATGCTTTATCTGGAACTTATTCTGCTCCACAGAGGTCTGCCAGCTCCGCTGCTCTTTTGGTTGGAGATCCCACCGTTATGCGTGATAGGGCAGGAAATTTTGTGCTCCCCAGAGCAGATGTCATGAAATTGAGAGATCGCCTAAGAAATGAGGAGTTAGTTGCAGGCTCATTCTTCTGCAGAAAGAGATATGGAAGGACTTTCCGCCATGAACCAACTAATGATGTTGATCACAGAAGAGAGATGTGTGCTCATGCACGAATATTGGCTTTGGAAGAGGCAATTGATACTGAATGGGTGTATATGTGGGATAAATTTGGTGGTTATCTGCTTCTTTTGCTTGGTTTGACTGCTAAGGCTGAGCGAGTACAGGTAAATTTATACTGTTGCTGCTCGCAATCCATGATGTATTTGTTTTATTGTGGACGATGATAGCATTGTTTTTGTGCTGTGCTAGGATGAGGTACGCTTGAGACTCTTTCTTGATAGCATAGGGTTTGCAGATCTAAGTGCCAAGAAAATAAAAAAATGGATGCCAGAGGACCGCAGGCAGTTTGAGATTATTCAAGAGAGGTAGATTCCTATTCTTACATTTGGGTCTTTCTTTATGTGATTATTGAAATTCTTCCTCTGTTTCTAATTGTTGTAGTATCTTTATTTTTGTAGTTATATAAGAGAAAAAGAGATGGAAGAGGAACTCTTAATGCAAAGACGTGAAGAAGAGGGGAAAGGAAAAGAGAGAAGAAAGGCTCTCCTAGAGAAGGAAGAACGCAAGTGGAAAGAGATAGAGGCTTCTCTGATTTCTTCAATTCCTAATGCCGGCAGCAGGGAAGCAGCAGCTATGGCAGCTGCAGTGCGTGCAGTAGGAGGTGATTCAGTTCTTGATGATTCTTTTGCTCGAGAGAGAGTTTCAAGCATTGCACGTCGGATACGCACAGCTCAGTTGGCTCGTCGAGCACTTCAGGTGTTGTATATTATATCAAACTGTTTCAATTATGCACCATCATTTCCTTTCACATTAAAATGTAGGATAAAACTTCTCAGTTGCTCTTACGCTTTCAATCTCACATGTTTTCTGACATTTATTAAAATATTTTAGTGTTAATAGCATCCACATCTCTTTCCTTGCTGGGATGATGAGACATCTCCATCCTAACTTAATGATATGAGACATGTTTTCTCTGTTGTGGTGCTTGGTCTTCTTGTTGCCTGGATATGGGAATATTTCTAGATTGTAGTCCTTTAGAATATGATGTAATACTTTTGAGTTGAAATCCACGAGTGAGGGAGTCAACTTGGAAACAAATAGAGAGTGAGTGTTTGATATACTGTATAGATGGCATAGGTCAAGTCCTTTTGATTTTAAGTGGTCAAACCATGTAATCAATTCATCTCATGGGTTCAATAGATCCGATAAAATATTTAAATACCTTGTGATGTTGCTTTGTGTTTTATTTTATCTAATACCAATCTGTTATTTTTTACTGTGTCTATGTGTCCGTTTAGTTTGTACTTTACCTTTTCTTGATATATCCATGGAGGTCTAGGTTGTTTATATAACTAGTCAACCAACCTAATTACGCAAACTATGGTTAATGTTATTGGCAGACGGGAATTTCTGGTGCTGTATGTGTTCTAGATGATGAGCCAACAACAAGTGGCAGACACTGTGGCCAGATTGATCCCACCATCTGTCAAAGTCGGAAGATTAGCTTTTCTGTTGCAGTGATGATTCAACCTGTATCTGGGCCTGTTTGCCTATTTGGCACTGAGTTTCAAAAGCAAATTTGCTGGGAAATATTGGTAGCCGGTTCTGAGCAAGGTATTGAAGCTGGACAAGTTGGGCTTAGATTGATTACTAAAGGTGATAGACAAACTACTGTTGCAAAGGAGTGGAGTATTAGTGCTACTAGTATTGCAGATGGAAGGTTTGGGCCTTGTCCTTTTTCTAAACAATATTGTTGATACTTGTCCTGATTATTGGAGATGTCTTGGCAGTTCTCTGTTACCTTCTATTTGTTTTGGGCCTATTTGGTTTCTTTAATTTTTTTTTTCACTTATGTTTGTTGTGATGTGGGTTCTCTTTTTATTTTTATAATTATCTGGTCTTTTTTTAGTTCTCTTCAGCTGTTCTTGATTTTCTGTTTTTTTCCCCTGATGTATCTCTTGCCCTCGTTGTTTTGTGCCCTTTTTTCTTTCTTTAATAAATTTCCAGTTTCTTGTAATAAAAAGGATTTTTCAACCATGTATACTTTTTTGTTGATGGCTGCTGAATCTCACTGGAATCTGTACTTGCTTTTCAGGTGGCATTTGGTAACAATGACAATTGATGCTGATTTAGGCGAGGCAACTTGTTATCTGGATGGTGGTTTTGATGGCTACCAGACCGGTTTACCATTGCATGTGGGTAATACTATTTGGGAACAAGGAACAGAAGTTTGGGTTGGCGTTAGACCACCTACTGATATGGATGCATTTGGGAGGTCAGACAGTGAAGGGGCTGAGTCTAAGATGCATATTATGGATGTGTTCCTATGGGGAAGGTGCTTAACTGAAGATGATATTGCTGCTCTTCATTCAGCTATTGGCTCAACTGATTCTAACATGATAGATTTTCCTGAAGATAATTGGCAGTGGGCAGATTCACCTTCTAGAGTATGTGTTCGTTTTAATATATTATTTTGTATCAGTCCATGTTGGAATTTCAAGTAGTGTAATTTACTGTAGTTTCTGATATTAGGTTTCCATCAAACTGATCCTCGTTTTTTTCTTTGCTAGGTTGATGAATGGGATAGTGATCCTGCAGATGTGGATCTATATGACAGGGATGATGTTGATTGGGATGGTCAGTACTCTAGTGGGAGGAAACGAAGGTCAGAACGTGATGGAGTGCTGGTTGATGTGGATTCATTTGCCAGGAGGTTTCGGAAACCTAGGATGGAAACACGAGAAGAAATCAATCAACGAATGCTTTCAGTTGAATTGGCAGTCAAAGAAGCCCTCTCTGCTAGGGGAGAAATACATTTTACAGATCAGGAGTTTCCTCCAAATGATCAGTCATTATTTGTAGATCCAGAAAATCCCCCATCAAAGTTGCAGGTATGTTTTTCTGGTAAACTTTTTTAATCCGGAGGAATCTATGGTTTTAAATATCCTAAAATTTACTGGATTTTTGAATTTAGGTTGTCTCTGAATGGGTGAGGCCTGCTGAAATTGTAAAAGATAGCCGGCTGGATGCTCATCCGTGCTTATTTTCTGGCACTGCCAATCCTTCTGATGTTTGTCAGGTTGGGCCCTTTGCCAAGATGGCAATTATATTTATGATTATTTTGCACAGCATTATCCCTAATTGGTTTTGCATTCTGAATAGGGTCGACTGGGTGATTGCTGGTTTTTGAGTGCCGTTGCTGTTCTCACGGAGGTTTCACGAATATCAGAAGTGATTATTACTCCAGAGTATAATGAGGAAGGAATCTACACTGTTCGCTTCTGTATTCAGGTGACTTGTAATTTCAACAAAAAGATCATTCGATATAGGAGTTCATTTACAAATCTGGCTTGAATTGTCTGTCAAATCCATTTAGGCTGCGGTGACGGTGATGTTGCTTAATGTTTAACTAGGATAGTGACACAATTCTTTACTAGTGTACGGAATTGTTGGGGCCTTGTTTGTGGTATCTGTTGAGTTTGAGTGAACTCTTAGTGGACTTCTGGTACACTGTATTTGTCTTTTTGATTGTTCTTTTTTTTTTTTGGGATTTCTGTTTTTTCTGTGGAAAAATAATAATTTCCTTTTGGCTATCTTTATTAGTAGCATGCTAAAGCTTGTTCCTGGCCTTTCTTTAGGGTGAGTGGGTTCCTGTTGTTGTTGATGATTGGATTCCATGTGAATCGCCGGGGAAACCAGCATTTGCTACTAGTAGGAAAGGTAACGAGCTATGGGTCTCTTTATTGGAGAAGGCATATGCTAAATTGCATGGTTCCTATGAAGCATTGGAAGGTGGGCTTGTCCAAGATGCTCTGGTGGACCTTACTGGAGGTGCTGGTGAGGAGATTGACATGAGGAGTGCTCAAGCCCAAATTGATCTTGCAAGTGGTCGACTATGGTCTCAATTGCTGCGCTTCAAACAAGAGGGGTTTCTTCTTGGTGCTGGCAGTCCATCAGGTTCAGATGTACATGTTTCGTCAAGTGGCATTGTGCAAGGTCATGCCTACTCATTATTGCAGGTGCGTTGGAATGCCACCTTGTCTTAGTCATGCCTTATTATATGAAGCAAATGAAACTTGGCTTAAGGTGGTCACACTTAATAAATTTTGTAACCCAGGTGAGAGAGGTGGATGGTCACAAGCTTATTCAGATTCGGAATCCATGGGCAAATGAAGTTGAGTGGAATGGCCCTTGGTCTGACTCATCGCCTGAATGGACAGATAGGATGAAGCACAAGCTGAAGCATGTTCCTCAGGTTGTGTTCTGTATTTCACTTTCCAACATCATACATGTGAATCTACCTTTTCAAAATTTTTGGTGGAGTAGTGACCACCTCAGATTTGTTGCACCATGGATGGCCTATTTATTGCCATTCAATTAGATCTAATCAGGTTGTCCTGACTTTGTTTTTCATAATTCTCTCTCAACAGTCAAAGGATGGCATATTCTGGATGTCCTGGCAAGACTTTCAAATTCATTTTCGATCAATATATGTTTGTCGTATCTACCCACCAGAGATGCGCTATTCTGTCCATGGTCAATGGCGGGGTTATAGTGCTGGTGGCTGCCAAGATTATGAAACATGGCATCAAAATCCACAGTTCCGATTGAGGGCCACTGGACCAGATGCCGCACTTCCAATTCATGTATTCATTACATTGACACAGGTATCTTTAAAATTGGACCCTATATATATATATATATATATATATGCACAACGAACTATCTTTTATTAATGGATTTCATTGACTTTTTTTTATCACATGGTCTATGCTTAGGGCGTGAGCTTCTCAAGAACAGTTGCTGGTTTTAGAAACTATCAATCCAGTCATGATTCAATGATGTTCTACATTGGGATGAGGATACTTAAAACTCGAGGCCGTCGTGCTGCTTACAATATATACCTACATGAATCAGTTGGTGGGACAGATTATGTCAATTCTCGAGAAATATCTTGTGAAATGGTTTTGGATCCAGATCCAAAAGGTTACACAATAGTGCCTACAACTATACACCCGGGGGAAGAAGCACCATTTGTTCTTTCTGTTTTTACAAAAGCATCAATAACCTTGGAAGCCTTGTAGTATGCCGTGGTGGCTCTTCAGTTGTTCTTTTCTCTTTGGTCTGAGTGCACATATGCAAAAATGTTGAATTGCTTGGGCTGAACAGGGACTGTATGTCTGCTGGCAGGTTGCAGTGACCACAAATTAGAAAACAAGATGACAAGGTGAGTTTCTGTCTGTTTATAGTTATATGCAGTAGTCAGTCAATCCTCTTTCGTATATGTTTTCCTTTCCTTTTCTCCTAAATGGGATTATGGTATTGGTAGGGGAAATCGGTTATTTATAATTTTCCTATATGGATGGTGTAAATTTGCGTTAAATGATTGTATATTAATGCATACAAACTTCACTGACCACAAATGTGTAGCACTAACTTACGTTGTAATATGCCGAAACTCTTTTGCTTGAGGTGTTTAAAAGAAAAGGCCACTTCTTCAAAAAAAGCCTGGGTGGATAGATAGGATTTAGGAAGCTAGTGCTGAGTAGTCTCTGGCTCTATTTACAGTGTTCCACCGTTGTGTTATTGTAAGTAAACCTGCATTAATTTGAACTTAAGATTCTCCTATACGTTCTACTAGTGTTAATCTACAGAACCTGGCATTTTCTAGAATGAACATTGATTAGCATATCTAGCTTACGGTTCCGTATAATATTGTTTGGCATACCAAAATAACATTGTTAATGCATTTATCAATTAAATATCTTCTTGTAATTAATGCATCTATATTGGACATTGGTGACTAATTGATTAGGACTTGACCCTGAGCAGGGCGGGCATGGACATGTATGGTGTTGAGTTGATTCACTCACAGCTGCAAACGCAAAGATTAGTACAAGCTCATATGATTAGTACAAGCTCAATGCACCAAGAGTCGGATGAACTTTTCAGTGACCAAGAACTGAGTAAAGAAGTGCTTTTCAGAGACATGCACTGATGTGAGACGTTCCCCCCGTTGGCTTTTCTGTATATTGTTTGCATCTGCCAGCGTGGAAAAGGGCCTTCGAAGTTTTTGTAATTGTATTTGTACATACAATTGATAGTTTTGCATGGAATGAATATAGTTATGATCTTGTAAATGAGAAGGAAAATAGGAAAGAAATAGGAATATTTAGTTCGAGGGAGATATAAGGTAGCAAATGTAGCTAGGATTCTTTCTTGTTTCAGCTGCAGTTTTGAGGGGCCATGTAATTGGATTGGAACCATGGGTCAAGTGTACAAAATATTTAATTATTTCAACATGAACTACATTATCCAGCCAGCTTCAATTTCAATCCAATGTAATGCAAGTTATATTATTTCGTTTTGAGATATATATATATATATATATATTAGCATGCATATGGGAGAGGGAAAGAGACTCAACTCACAACTACTATTCAATCACACTCGAATATAGGCAAACGTATAGCCGCGCGGCTATACCATTTAAATGTATTCGAATATTTAAATGGTAAAGCCGAACGGCTATACTGTTTTAATATATTGGAATATTTAAAGAAGATAGCCGTGCGGCTATACGGTTAAAATATAATCGAATATATAGCCGAACGGTATATAAATATAATCCAATATTTAAAGAGTATAGCCACGCGCGGTAATACTGTTACAATATAATCGAAAGTATAGCCGTGCGGCTATACGGTTAAAATATGTTTGTCGTATCTACCCCCCGACAGAGATGCGCTATTCTGTTTCTGTCCATGGTCAATGGCTATGTGGAGTAATGGATGCTCACCAAGATTCTAAAATGCTATGGATTTTGTTTTTCCAGGAAGGTTGATTGGAGACTTTCTCGGGTTGTTTATATCTTTGGTCTTCTTCTTCTTCTTCTTCTTGGGGCCATATCAGCTGTTATTGTTGTAGTTGTTAAACCTTGGACGGTAAGAGAGGACTACTTTCTTGCCCTCGATTGTTTTATATTTCAGAGGCAGAGGCAGCTCTCTAAAATGCTTCTTTTGGCATTGCAACAGATTGGGGTGGCATTTCTTTTACATGAGCATGCATTACTGGGAGAACATTGACTCTGAGTTGAATACAATATATTTGAATCAAGATGCTCCAACTAATATTTGATTCCTTCTAGTCTGTACTAGTTCTGCAGCTTCTTGATTTTGTGTTACGTGATGTTTGGTGCAGGGTCTTCTTTCACCTCCTATTGTTGTTTATTTCCGAGAGTTCCCCCTGTCTATGTTTATGATGCTCATGCAGATTGTGGAAAGAATGTCAGGTTTGTTAAATACTGTGTATTTCTTATCTCCTTCTTTCAGTGTCGATATTTGATATGCATGCAGTTTAATTTGATGATTCATGTGTGTATATATCTCATATTTGGGATTTGTATTCCATATAGTGCGGCATTTCTTGTGCTTTATGGGATTGCATTGGCAACTGAGGGCTGGGGTGTCGTAGCGAGTTTGAAGTTTTTTCCACCATTTGCTGGTGCCTCTGTGTAAGCAATTACTCTTGTTGTAGCCTTTAGGTTTGCTTTATCTCGCCCCTGCTTGACTCTCAAGGTTTGTGTACTGTTCTACAATATATCATTACTGAAGATGTATTAAGCTCCGCGGCTGTTTTGGTTGGAGATCCCACCATTATGCGTGATAGGGCAGGAAATTTTGTGCTCCCCAGAGCAGATGTCATGACATTAAGATCACTTAAGAAATGAGGAGGTAGTTGCAGGCTCATTCTTCTGCAGAAAGAGATAGCGGCATGCCCTTTAAATATCCAATCCAAGGAACAAAAATCTTTATACGTATTATAAAGACCATGGAAGTTAGTACGTATTATATCTTATCACAAGGCAACTATGGAATCGTTGGAATCGAATGCGTGCATGGCAAAACAAATAGAATGGTTGCTTGGTAATATTTTAGCCAGAACGGTTTAAGCTTTCTGGGCATGTTTGGGTTTTGCATGTGTTTTAAGTGGCTTTGGTAACAATACAACCATTACTTATAGCAAACAGATCAACTGATTGCCAGAAGATAATGCGACCATGATAAGTTGTCAACTACGCAAGCTGCAATGCACTTTACAAGCTTGCAGTTCTCGGAAATGAATAGGATAAATAGATACATTTTTTTAAAAGGAAAAGAGGCGATCATGGAACTAGGGAAGATGATGAAATTTATTTTCCAACTCTCAAAAATGCCAAAGCAATTATACATAGACAACCAAGGGATTAGGGTACAGAGATTACACCATTTCTAACTTCTTCCTTTTCCCGGCTTCGATCTCCATCCCTAGTTGCCTACTCCAGTCCTATAACTATCCAAAAAAACTGTATCTTCTTGCCCTTGTTCTTATGTCTCTCTCTCAGTCTGAATCACTATCCATACTTCCCATGGCCTTCAATCCTCTGGGTCTCTGCATCATAATGGTAACCCAGTCACATACCCTTTTACAGATTTGCATAGTTAACGCAACAGAACTATGGCTCTCTTTGGCTGCTAGGAAACTAAATGGAAAAGGTAAAAGAACACATAACATTTCAATTTACACAATTTTGAGGACAGTTCTCAGGTCCCCAACATTTAAAGTCATTTGAGATTTCAAAACCAAATTTCTTCTCATCCCAGCAACCAAACAGAGCCAAGCCAAGCATTCAGGATAGAACAAAGAAGTCAGCAATTAACTAAATTTTGCATAAGAGAGACAGAATACCTTCTTTGAAGCCTTCTTCTCCCTCACTTCATACCTCTCCTGGCACAAATCTGATAACCATACACCTGGCATTACCAACTGCACACAAAAGTGAGAATAAGTCACACCCACATCACTAACTCTCTCTCTCTCTCTCTCTCTCTCATGAACAACTTACAAGTAAGCTTTTTTGGAGCAGCTTTGCTCTTTTCTTGGGCCTTTGAGGTAGCTTACACCCTTTCATAGCCATGAAGTCCTCTTCCTTTTCTTTACTAGACAATGATAGAAACAACCTTGGCCACACATGGCCTCCTTTGTCATCCCTTGCATGACCAGGATAATCTAATCCTAACACCTTCCCATTATCATCCAAGCCTATTGAACCCCTTGTTGTGTAATATCGATCTTCCTTCTCCGGTGAAGTAACAAATAACTTCCCACTATTCATCGGCGAAGCTGAATTCCTGCAATCAAAACATAACCACTTGGAACAATGTTGGCTCTATTCCCTTCACAAATAGTCTGTCTGGTTGAGAATTGTGTGAAAATAAAGTATTGAAACCCGGATCTAATAGTATCAGCAAAAACACCAACTACACAAGTCCCATATGATTCTAGGATTGATCAAGTTTTCTCATTTATTTATTTTTGGGAAGGGATCTTTCAAAGCATGAACTATTTTTTTCTTTTGCTAAACCTCATTAAATTTCTAAATTCAGATAAAAGAAAAATAGAAGATAACATACACGTTCTTAGTTCAACAAAAGCTGCTTCAAACCAATCCCAATCATCAATTTTCTTGCATAGTTCAAGCTTTGGAAAGTTAGCATATTTGTTTCTTATTTCAATTAAAGCATTAATGTTTCTTACTTGTCGATGCGCTGGGGAAGTGGAGCGGGAGACTCTTTCTCGGCACGAGAAGCGATTTTCTTCTTCCTCAAACAGTCTGACGATTTGGTGTTGCTCAAGCTTTGGTCTTTCTTCACCTTCGCACATCTAAGCCTCTTTCTGTTCCCCCATTGCAATACAAAGTCTGACTCTGTAGCTTTAGACTCTCTTTGGCTTTTCCCTTCTTTTTCCATTTCTGAAGAGATTACCCATTTGAAATTTTACTTAAAAAACAATAGAAAGCGCGAGAAAATAAAACAAAGTGGAAGAAAATTTCCCCAACATGTAGAGAACAGAAAACTGACCTCAAGATCTAAGGAGATAACTGTTGAAATGAATGCAATTTATCTCAGGCAACCCTGCATTTTCAGTGGATTTACGATGACCCAAAAACGAATTAGATCGACAACAATATCAGAGTAATCCTTTGCTCTGTTTGGTTGTTGATAAAGTACAAAAGAAAAGAAAGCAAGGAACCCAATTGGATTTAGGACTAGTTAATCTTAATTCCATTGAATCTCTGGGTTTGTTTCTCTTTTTCTTCGGAACCAAACAGACCATGAAAGTTAAACAATTAAAAAAAAAGGAGAGATTTGAAGGAGAAAACTCAATTACATAGTGATAGCAGTAGAGCAGTAGGCCAGCAGCAGAGACAGAAAAGAATGAAGAAATTTGCCCTCAAATTTTCTCCAGAATAACGAGAAGAAGAAAAACTGAACAAGAGTGTATGCTGGTTTTTGTCTCTGAAAGGCCAAGAAATCAAAAAAATCGGCGCTTTCTTTGTTATCTCCACACTCAAAGCTCTGAGAGTCTCTCAGTTTCTCTCTCTCTCTCAGAGGAGCCTCTGTTTCTTTTGGTTTCGCCCTACTTTATTTTGATTTGTTTTTGTTGCCCCTCCAATCACTCCAGACAGAGTATAGTATAGTCTCTATTCCCCATTAGTTGTTAGGCTTATTTACTGTAGTATCCTGAAACTTCGGTCACATATTACTTTATTCTCTCGAAGTTAAAATAACCCACTTAACTTCCTGGATTATGATTTTGTGTTCCATTTTACCCTCACTATTATCTACATTAATAACTTTATCAGTTTTGGTCATATATTACTTTATAAATCTCTCGAAGTTAAAATAACCCACATTAACCTCCTGAATTATGATTTTGTGTTCCACTTTACCCTCACTATTATCTACATTAATAACTTTATCAGTTTTGATGACATGACATGACTATTTTAGTCTTTTTACAACAAGTGTTGTGTGTGATGCTTGAGCCCACTTTTTTTTTTTCCTTAAGTGGAATAAAAAAAAAAATTGGTTAGAAAAAGTGGAATAAAATAATGTATTTTATTTTTTATTTTTTTATTTCTCTCTCCCCCGCATCCGAATCTATCTGGTTCTCTTTCAAATTCAATCCCCATCCTCAACAATAACAAAATCTTTTAGTTCTTCACACCCAAACCCAAAAACTCAATTCAACAATTTCCCCCATAAACAACTCCCAAAATAATGAAAAATCTGATTTTGGCCCTTTTGATCTGCCTCATGTTTGCTTTGTCAAATGGGTATGGAGGAACCAAGGTCGGAGGCAGTCGACATATCGAAGACATGAAGACGAACAAGGAGGTTTAGGAGTCGGTGAGGTTTTCGATGGCGCAAGACAACCGGAGCCAGCGAAAGAGCCACCAAAGCAACGTCAGCGAAGGGATTCAGTTCTTGGAGGTGGTGGAGGTGCATAGGTGGATGGTTTCTGGGATCAAGTACTATCTCAAGGTCTTTGTCGTGAAGATGGTGAAGCTTGGAATAGAGAAAGAAAAAGGGAGAGATGAAGAGATATAGGGAGGAGTTGTTGGGGAGGGGGTCAGGTACAGAGAAGAAAGAGGGAGAGAAAAGAGAGAGGGAGGGGAGAGATGTAATAATTTTCTGAACTTTTTCTTTCCTATTTGTTATATTTATTAAAATAAAGTATTTTATTATTTTTAACACATGACATACAAGAGTGGGTCCTATACTTGTGCCCCATCAGCGTTTTAATAGAACTTTTTAACAGAGTTAACGGTGGAGGGTAAAGTGGAACACAAAACCACGGTCAATGGGATCAAGGGAGTTAAGTGGATTATTTTAACTTTAGGAGGGTAAAGTGAAATTTGATGAAGTTTCAGGGGATACTACAGCAAATAAGCCTAATTATTATACACTTACCTATACATCTATAAAACGATCCTTACCGTCAGATACCAAATTGAGGGCCAGATAGGTTTCCTTCCAAGTGTCTGAACTATTTTATTTTATTGTATTTTACCCTATGATCCTTTATTTTATTCTGCTAACAAAATAATAAATAGGATAGGTAGGGGCTGAAGCTCTTGCCCTTAGGAGAGACTTTCATGTAAGGGGATAATATTTTTCGTTATCTTTAGCTAATAACGCAATGACATGCGAGATAATTTTTCCCCATGTTATTGCATTATTGACCGAAAATAACAAAACAATATCATCCCTGTTACAAGAAAAAATTTCTGCTTGACCTTGTTGCTTCATATTGTGGTCGTGGGGTTGTGTCTCATTGGCTCTATGCACTCATACTATATAATAGGGCACATTGATACTGAGTTATAGGCTTGTAATCAAATGACAGTGCTTATATCTTATCCGAGTTAGATCCTACCTCTCCTACTGTATATAGGCTTTAATCATATATATAAACGGCTTTTATTTTGGGTTTATAGTGTTTAAAAGAAGGCAAGGCATCAAACGTGGGTTAGATCCGTTCATCAGGGTGGTTTCGCTCCTCTTACACCTAAATTTGAGCCCCCCTCTGTAAAATAGGTTAATTTAGAATAATATAGACTCTTGCTTGTAAAAAAAAATAAAAATAAAATGAAGAAGGCGAGGCCATCACACTGTACTATATCTATATTAATCCTGTCACTTGTCTGAACGAATAAAATTGAAGGAACCGTAACTGGTAGTTGAAGCGAAAGAAGAGGAAGTACAAAGTACAGAAGAGTTGAACACCACAAAGCAAGAAGCTGTTACACTTAAATCAGCCCAACCCAACATGAATATGAATATGAATATGAAGAAGCCCCCAGCCCAATAATATTGATTCTAGAAAGAGGCTTGTTTGACAATTAATTTCGTCCCAAAAGTCCTACTACACAAATAAATAAATAAAATATGTGCAGTCGTCCATTGCACATCCCCAACGACGAGTGGTTCGAAAACTAATGGTATCAATGCTTTTTTATGATAAAACCTCATACATGTTGAGCTTTACATATGATTAAGGTGGAAATAATATCGTTAATCTCTTTAAATTTTAACAAAAATCTCGTGTTATTTAATATATTAATTACCTTGCAAGCCAAAGCAAAAGGAATTAGCTGCTACACACTCGATGTAAAGGGCAAATTAATCTCAATGTTACCAACCAATTGCAAGTTAACAACCGAAGAAAAACTCTCTCTCTCTAAATGGAAATGGTTGGTTTGTTTGTTTGTCCCAACCAAATAATCAATCCCATTAGTTCCATGTTCGTTTTCATGGTACAAAAAGTCTACATGTGTTTTGAACTCTTTCATATGTTAGGAGTTGGAGTTGGAGCCACCTAGCACAATACTCTTAATTACATATATATATATATATATATGCAAATAATTGTGTGTGATAATATAAATGATCATCATCAGAACTTAAATATCATTCCAATACTCAACCTTAGACTTGGTAACACTGCACATTCAAAAAAGAAACGAATGGAATGAAGCTGAAATAGACAACACACCAACTCAGCCGGTACAAATTAGGTGACCCATCTAAATTCTGAGCCAGCTATAGGCTATGGTTGCCCGCTGATATTGCAGGACCACAAGCAGTTCCAATTTCCCTTTCATTTGGATTTTAAGCTTAAATTTTACCTCTTGTATCACTTCACTTGACTTCCACACTCCAGCTCCTCCAGCCCATTAATGTCCATTTAAATTCCTTCCCTAATGTTAAGGGTTGCATGAATAGAGATGGGGAATGAGGTTGCTTTATATGTTATGTCTTTTCCTAATTCTATATCAAAAGCATCCACATTACTCTTACTAATAATAACAAGGAGCTTTACATCTCCCCATTAAAGACGATTCGTGATATTTAATATACACTCCCATATACACCTTCCCATTGTGAATGCTCTAATAATAACAAGGAGCTTTAGTTGCGGGATAGAAATAGCCGGACACAACACAACTAGTCATGATAGTTAATCGACCAGTCTTCTCTCCTACAACTAAAAGAGAGAAAATACATGTAATAATAATAATCGAAGCTCAAATTGCATTCCAATTATTATAACAATCCACTGAGCTATTGTTAGAAGCAGCATAAACAGCTCATCACCTCTCATTCCTAGCAAATTCAAAATAAAACCAACCAACAAGAAAGCAAAACATTCACTCATCAGGAGCACATGAGGCATCATCAACATGAACTTAATGAATAAACTAGTAAAAAGAAAGTGCAAATTTTATATACAAAAATGCAACAACAGTAGTTAAAGATTCTAAAGAAGACAGCAATGGTGGGTGGGGACCCAGAGGCAAAGACACAGCTGTATGGCAAAATGCCAAAGCCACCCTGTCAAGTGTCAACTTCATCTCATCAACCACCACAACGTTCACTTTGGGGTTTCGGGCAGTTCAGCCTCCTTCGAAAATTGAAAATTAAAATCTGCAATAACACCTTCGAATCTTTCTCTTTCTCTCTCCTCTCTTTGAGTGTGTATAATATATATACCCCTACCACCCACAACTATTGTCCTTACAAAACTCTGCCTCTCTTAAACTAGATAGCAAGTGCAGAGCCAGAGCTTCTTTCTTTCAATCTTTTTTTTCTTCTCAAGTCTGAGTTTAAGTGAAGGAGCTAGAAATGGAGGCAATGAAGATGAATGTTTTTGTGGCTTTGTTGGTGGTTGTGATGGTGGCCTTGTCTGGCGTTCAAAAAGTAGCTGCAGCTGATTCTCCAGCACCAAGCCCAACTTCTGATGCCTATGCCTTTTTCCCCACTTTCTTCGCATCTCTAGCAGCTTTGGCTTTTGGGTTCTTCTTCTGAGCTCATGACTGCATTTTAGGTTCATTTCATGGTTGATTGCTCATTTCTCTCTCTCTCCATTTCTCCTAATCTCTCTCTTTAATCACTTGTATTGAGTGTTTAATGAGAGGGAGCAAGGGGGGGAGAGAGGGAAAATGGGTTGGGATTTTCTTTTATATTATTTGGGAATTTCAGGTTTAAATTGAATTATTTATTGTTGATGTTGGGATTTGTTTGGGTGTGATTGATGTGTTTGTTGGTGGTTTTGTATCATATATGATGTATAATTAAATGTTCATTTTGTCTAATTTTGTTTTTAATGGGGGAAAATGCCTATGGGATGTTAAATTTAGGATAATAATAAAGAGATCATGGGGAAGAATGTGATTCATTGTACTAGTGGTGGATAGATTTTCCCTATCATTGTATCTGTGATTCATTGGTTTGGTAGTAATAAATTCCATTATATTTTTTATTTTTTTATTTTTTTATTTTTCTGTCTGTAATATTTCTGAATAGTTTTTCAGTTTCACCATAAGAAAATAGAAAAGGATTATATAGAAAGAGGAAAATATAAAGGGTTGTTTGTGGTGGTGAATGGTGATGAATCATGATGAGCTGTAGCTAGCCAGTTTGGCAGATTCTGATCCCCCTTGGTAGCATCCTAGCGTCATGGACAGGTAGTCCTGTGATCAAGATTCAAGAGGAGGCTTGAGTCCCTCTTACCTAAACCATCTACTTGGATCACTTACCAAGAAAAACAAAACCAATCGATCAAAAAAGAAAAGAAAAGACAAAATTAAAAAACCAAATACTTTGATCCTGGGAAAAATCAAGTTTGTGTCTTGGAGAGCAGCCTCAGATGTTTTAAATGAAGAAAATGACTTGATGCCTAAAATATCCTATATCTTTTGTACAAGAATTTATTGTATTGTTTGCGTGTTTTGTCTTCAATACAAAGGATATTCTAAATTTCGGAAAAGGAAATCGAACTCAAATGCAAAGCAATGAAGCACAACTAAACTAATCGACGTCTGCAACTGCAACTTATTGTATTGTTTGTGTGTCATTGACTAGTAGGGTTGGCTACCCATAAATCATCTCAGGGTCATATTCAATCAGTTCACTTGGAAGTCGGAACGGAACGAAAAATATTTGCTCCTCTCTTTAAAACAAAAAAAAAAGTAACGTCTTATCTTCTAATACAAAATTCAGAGAAGCAATGATCAATCACATGCTTGTTGAGGTTGAGTTGGTGTAAGAAAGAAAGAAAGAAAGAAAGAAAGAAGAAGGAAAGAATGGTAGGCCATAATTGACATATGGAAAATTGCTTTTCCAAAGGAAGGCAAAGTGGAGAAGTTAGAAGTCTGTCGTTGTTAGTGTAATTAGATCCCCATAGAATAGTTTACCATTTTAAGTTTCCCAGTGCTCTGCTCACTCACTACTAGTTAATGTTGCCATAATCACTTTGATCATGCATGCGTCACACAAGAACATGATTATTCACCTTCTAGAATCTACTTTGTAATTTGTATCTTCTGAAGGACAAGTGCTATGCTAGCAGCCAGCATGATCTGCTTTATCATTACTTGAACATGATTCTTTTCTTACACATTATTTAGGCCCCAAAAGTCAGCCCATTTACATAGCTGGCCTTGTTGTTGTGACCCAGTTACTATTTTGTTGGAGGTGTTGGGCTCGAATATTATAGACGTTGAACAAATACAAAAATGAAACTGAAATCATACCATGATCCCTTTCTTACACATTATTCATACAGAATTCGAATATAAATCAGGATTTAACTGAATTCCTAAAATGGGATGATAACCTCTCCAAGTAAAGAAATCTGCACATCAAATTTATCCTTCAACAGTTCATATACATCTTTAAAATCTACACCTGTTAGATCTAACTATTTCTTCCCGGACAGCCTATTTATGTTTACATCCATTTGAAAAAATATGGCAAAATTAGCGGGCTAACATTACATCTACAATTCTATTTTGCAAAAATTGTATATAGAGTCGCTAAATTGTATCGCGGCCACCTAGAGTTCACTTGGGCATTTCATTCAACAATATATTTACCAATAAATGACCAAGTGATTAACTGCCGTCTTGTTTTCTCACCCGCACTATGGCTTCTCTTGATGCCTGGAGAGGTCCTTATCAGCAAAATGCAAAAGCCTTCTTAATCTCAAAACCATGTCACAGTGAAAAGGCAGTGCAGTTCGCCTCTCCAGGTATGCTGGACTTACAGTCATCCAAGAGAGTGCATGAAGCTCTGCTGCCAGGGATTCGAGAATTACATGCGTCTCAATTTCCAAATCTCTAGCTTCCGAGCTTGGACTCCTTCCCACTTGTTTGGTATTACCTCTCATGAGTTTTTCTTGGCTAAAGTTATTACCTCCATAATGATCAATAAGACTGACCAAAAGAGTTGAAGGCCATTCTTCTTTCAAGTTGCTCCTATAATCTCTCCTCATAGTAGGTACAGCTTTTGAGACCACAAAACAAGTAGACAGGGGAATAGCAGAGCCTTTACTGTGAAGGAGATGGGCTAGTGGAGGTGATTCAGCAGTGAGGCATGTGGGCAGCTGAAGTGGTGTTGGAGGGAGGAAACGCATGCTGGGTGATGGGATCAGAATGTAAGCAGCAGGTGTGGAACCAAGAGACTTCACAGGTGTGCCTTCCAGATACCCTGATGAGCCCACACCAACACCACCATGAGCTCCTGCACAGAGTGGAATCAATATTATGATCTGACAACTTCAAAATAACTTCTCTGATCCTCTTGGCAGATTATGTAGTCAGATGTTTGCAGTGGCTTGGTATCAAACAACTCATGTGATTTAGCTAACTGAACTATTTTCATAATAGACAATTTTCTATGCATACCAAGTAGAGAGGAAATAACTCACCTGGTGATTGCGTATCTGCTGGAAAAACAAGATGTAAAGAATGATCAATTGCAATTGTAATGAAGCTGATACTTTGCACCCACTGAAGCAAACTCCTTGAGCTGTCAATCAACTGTGTGCCCATAAGCTGCTTTCTCACAGAAGGTTGTCCTAAACCACCTTTCATAAATCCAGATATTTTTGAGTGAGAGCTGCCATACAGAGGACCAGGTGAAGAAGGTAGGGTTCTTTCTTGAATCAAACTCATCTCCTGCTGCTGCAAGGAAGGCCCGTTACTACTAGCAGACACTCCATCAGACACAGATCGCCGCAGTTGCAAGTGCCATTTTTTCACTTCTGAACCCCCAACTGAATTAATTGCTTTCTGCCACTCTGTTCACAATCAGATGGGAAAATATGAAAATGAACACCAATGCCAATTTGAGAAAAGAGAATAAATGGTTTCAACAAATAGGCTGTACAAACCATATTCAAATTGATTGCCCCACCTCATCCTACCCAACCCCCCTCCAAAAACAAAAGGTGATTGCAAGAAATGTATTTACCAACAGAGAAAAGGAACATATCTCTTGATACAATCTTCACCTTACATATAATTCATCTTCCATTACAATTCATCAAAGAAATTGCACAACACAGTTTCCACTCAATTAGTTGCAGCTTCCTAACAGAACCTAAACACTGCTTGAACTTTAAACAGAAAAGCATAAGAACCTTGAAAGCTAAAATGATAGGGATGAACTCTGCATACCTTGGTATTCAAGTTCGTAGAAACTTCCAATGCGTGCAATCACAAAATCCCTCGGCTTGGCAACTCCGGTATCCAAAGAGCAAGCCTGCAGTATTTGACAGCCTTGCTGCAGAACTTGTACAAAAAGACATTCCAGTCCCTTTGTGTCCTGTCTACTGCTAATTCCACCAAAAGGGAATATGTGGCTATCAAGTAACTCCCCCCTTGAATCTGTCCAGATGCATATTAGCCAACGCCAATCCTCTGTCCATCCGTAGCAACAATGTAGGCTAGGAGGAATCTTATCTAGCTCTGATCCATCAGCTTGAGAGCCTGATCCAGAATCCGCACTTCCACCTAAACTTGTACTCTGCATAAAGCCTCCACTGATGTCATCAGGACAATGCCTTTGAAGGTTCTGATGATAAATTACCAAAAGCTAAAGGTGAAAACGCACGCTCCAGAGAACCGGGTTCTGCAAGAATAAAAAGTGGTTCAAACATGTAGCGAGTCTCATCTTGAGAAAAAATATCTCCAATTCTGTTGGGATCGCAGTTTGCTGCTCCAGTTCTTGTTGTTTGCCATGAACTATCCCAGCTACCAGTCCTCAAACTAGCATCCATCTCACCCTCTCTTGGAAGGGAATGCCCAGTAATTCGAGGGCCACCACAGTCCTTCCACGTCCCTGGAGTAGGAGAAGACATTTGCGAGAGGACTGTATGGGATCTACTAGACAGCGATGATTGGACTGCATCACTAGAGGCTCCCCGTGATATTCGGCGAGCCTTGTTGTAAACAGTAAAAGCAGTCTCCTTGAGAATCACAAGTTCATTCAGTGACGGGCTTGTAACTTTAAAAATGGCATCCACTGTCACAATCTGCAGTACCAATTTAGGAATACCAAACCCAGAGAGTACTAAAATATTTGATATTGATGCCTCATCCACTGTGGCCGAGTAGCTTAATGCCTTCGAAACCTGACTGTACAATATAGATCTCCTTTCTCTGTCTGATTGGAAAATGACTGATCCAATAGCAACAGAAGATTCAATGACAGTCTGTAAAATTGCAATAGGCTCAGGGAAGGGGCACACTACATAAATCACCTGGATGCATAGAACCAACAAAACATGTGATGTCAATCAAAAGCAGTTACATATGCTTCATGATTATATTGAGCAATTAGCGGAAATACATTTTCCAACTAACTATAAAAATAAGGGAAAATGACTTTGCAGCGAACTCAAAAGAGTCTCAAATAGATAACTTAAGTAAGCTTTGCACTTTAGCATATACTTATGAAGCCTAAATATCAATTTATCCAAATTATAGGAACAAAAGGAAATTTGCAAAATCATGAAAGAAAAGGAAAGGAAACAGGTCTGAATACAACAATAATTGAAGGCCTAATTCTACTCACCGTAGAAGGACCACTACTTCCTTCTTTTGCATTTGTGGACAAGCAGTGACCAAGTTTCAAAGCTTTGAGAGCCTTTGAGAGAGACTTAAGGTAGCTTGTCAAGTCCCAACCATTCGAAATAGAAAGAAAATAATCGCTTAGTGAGCCCACAAGAGATGCATTTCTACTTTCTATCTTCATTGCTTGAGGACAATCAAGTAGGACAAACCCAGACGATGGCCTTCTCCCAGAGTCAACCTCCATTTGGCTCCCAGAACTCTGGGGTAAATGAGTTCCCAGTTTGCATGTTTCATAGACTGGAAAAGAAAAAGGAATAAACAGAAAGAATAAAAACACACAGAAAGAAAAGGGGGAGGGGTTTAGAGATAGAGTTAAGGAACAAATAACTTATCTCCTACTAAACAAAGAACATCAGGAACCATGCAAATTCACCATAAATAAACGAGTTATGAAGAGCCAAGAACAAGGCCTTCTGCAAGGCCAAGTTTTATTTTCCCTTTAATTAACAACTCAGAAATTCCTCTTTTAATTAAAATATTAACGCTTTGGGAGAATAGTATGCTTTCTCCTAAGATAATTCTCTAGTCATCGTTCTCCTTAAGGACGGTCTAACTTATCTTGTTTTAGGGGTTGACCAGTCATGTATAACTCTAACATAAATTATACTGCGTTGAGCCTTTTCCAGAGGCTAGAGAAAACCCCATGCCCCTTACCTAACTTGCCCCTATGAGGGTCAGGGCAGCTGCCTGAAGCAGAATTATTCTGTAAAATTAGTCAATCCCTTGTTTGATTAGAGCTTTGTCGTCCTGACTGACTGATAGCATAATTTTTCTTCTCCACTGAGATAATGATGCAGAACCAAGAGACAGAGAGAACATTGAGAGGCAGAAAATGGAAAATAGAAGGGGAAGCAAGAGAAGAAGAGAGAAATAGAGGATCATGGGGGAAATATCTAGTCTATCAAAAGAGTATACCATAGCTAATTTATAGAGGCCAACTCAAAATCATCTCAAACTAAGTTCCCTAATGAAACAAAAATTCCCAATCAAATCCCTAAAAAAGTAGGATCTCCATCGGATAAGGAACTTTTGTAACAACAAAATTATTGTAGTGCAGGAGGATTATTCCTTTCTTTGCTATGATACTTCAGTAAATTGTGCAAACAGACAATAATACCAGTTCAAATCTTGTAAAACGGAAAAGCAGATGATAATAATCTTCATTGAACCAAATTATGACTTACCAGTTCCTAGTTGTTGGAAAAAATCGGCAGCAGCAGATGTAAGGGGATCAATGTCTGGACATACAACATAATAAGTAATCTGCAACAATTAATGAACAGAAAGTTGAAGAACCGTTCGCATATACAAGCATTTCAAATATTCTTCAACACTAGAATGAATAATTTCTATCTAGCATTTGTTGCAAATTTCAATTAACTTACAGGTTTTTGTAGAGCATATGGCTCAAGCGGAGCCTTTTCCCAAAGTTGCAGAGAGCTTGCTGATGCCTTAAGCCAATCATCTTGATACCTAATACATAGATCATCATTTGCACATTTCTGTTATATGTGAATCGTGCAAAAAGACATAACAATTATCTCAAATATGACAACAAACTCATATCCTCAAGAAAAATCAGTAAGAAGATGCCACAACACAAGCATTTCAACAAGCTATTCTCAATTCCAATCCAACTATACATTTTCATCTGACCATCCATAAATAGAGAACTATTCACAGTTTCATGAATAATGAAGAGGTGTCAAACGAGGTGTTTTATCACCCACCACAAAACAAGGCCTACGCCTTCAGGCTGGAACCAAGGCCAAGGGCAGGAGCTCCACCAACAGGAACCCTATCATCAACCAATAGGCCAGGTTCGTAGACTGGGTACTAGAAAGGGGGAAGGGACGCTACAAGTAAGGCAGTTTCCGGCCTACGTGGCCTAAAAAAGTATACAAGAAGACCTTTCGGAGGAAGAACTATCCTTCCATTATCCACAACAGGAGCCAAGCAGAGGGATGGAGTAGGGGACGGTTGGTGATAGGCACGAAACTTGGACTCCTACACTTACGTGTATATACAAGAAGGTATCAAAATAGTTGGATAAAAGTGCTAAATGACACTAATCTTTTAACACCACAAACATCATGTATCTAGCTTTCAAAACATGTCCCACAAATTTTACACATAAAAAAAGTCAACATTGCCCCAATAGATGGTTGATTACAAAATTTGCACTTAGGCCCCGTTTGGTTCACGGAACGGATTTGCGGGGAAATCACTTCCCATGTCATTTCCCAAGGGATAGGAAATGGAAGATTCATTTCCCACATTTGGTAATGTTGGGAAAGTAACTAGGAAATATCACTTTATTTCCTTTCCCATGTTTGTTATGAGTAGAAATGGAAAACAAAGTTTGTATAATTTTCCAATTATATCCATATTAAATCAAATAAAAAAAGAATGCATTTAATGATATATTGTAATTCTAAATTGTTAATGGGGACAACATGGTCATGAAAAATGTGTGTTTTATGTTGGCTCATCTTCCCAAACTTTCCCATGAGGAGGGAAAGGAGGGCTTCACTTTCCCCACTACTTTCCCATGTGCCAGACAACGATTTCCAATGCCTGGACTTACCAAACATGGGAAAGCAATTGATTTCCCATCACCAAGCCTCCTTTCCCATGAACCAAATGGGGCCTTAAGGTATTTCTCTCCTTCAATGTCTTTTGCACAGTTCCAAAAAAATGCTTCTTACTCAAGGTTAATAAAACTGACCATGATGGATGAGATTAAGGGACGCTAAAAATGAAACGCCGCGACACAGAGGGAGTTATTGTGTCAAGGAAAGAGAATTGGGGTGTTTAGGGATTGATACAGGTTTTAGAATAAAGACCGAACAAAACCAACACTTGACGCTTTAGTCCACTCAGCCATCTCCCCTCCCAATTGAAAAAAGATAATACCATGTTACATTATAAAAAATAAGGCTTAAAAAACCCTTAATAATTTTTTTTTTCATCCGAAGGGGCTTTTTAGTTCCACGGCCCGGCTAAGTACTGACTGATTTTTGGGGAAAGAAATTTTAGATTTAATTTCTAGGGACACGCCTCATCCCTAAAGGCATACATTTTTTGGTACATCCTAAGACATACACTTCGCCAAGAGGCTCCCTTTGCAGAATTTCATCACACAGGGAACAACAGTGTGTTTCCCCCTCGCTCCGCCCTAAAGCACACCTCACAAAATCCTTGAGAACACAGATAAATCATATTACAGGAAACCGTATGAGATGTACGGTTACATTACCAAAAGATGTTTAGTTATTTAAGGTTCAACTAGATGAAAGCATCATTGCACAATTGCAAAGATAAAAATAGAACTCATGAGGAAAATGGTAATATGGAGTTCAATAATGGGGTTCCTCATTGATATAGCATATTACTTTTGGAAAGAAAGATCAGTTGGTTCTGATCTCTTTTGCTATAGTACAGTTATATAATTTTTTTGGTCTGGTTTCATATCCTATGAGTTGATTATAAGGCTAACTTATATTTATCTCTGGGGTGTTGTTCGGCTATTCTGTGTAGGAGGTCATAGAATCCTCCATATTCTGTTGGAAACTCTCCCTATATATGAATCCTTGTTGTTAAACAAAACAAATTTATGTCTAATTTCACTTCCAGATGTTGTGACACAAAAGTGGTATCGGGATACATACCCAACGAGTATAGCAGGCAACGGAATAACAAAAAGTGTTGGTCTTAGCCGGGAGGACATCTGCAGATCAGACTCAGAAGTACAGTTTTCTTGGTTTGATCTTCTTTGGGATGTCTCGTCCACTTTTGCTCCATCCATTGCACTAGAAACTGTTGAAACTCAAACTATTAGGTATAATGAAATCAGCAATATCATCAAGTACATACAAGTATAAGTATACCTTTAAGGCAAGTTGATCCAGCAGAACAAGATGGTGATGGGCTCAATGGTTCTACAATAGAAGGAGCTACAATACTTGATGAATCTTTACATTCACTTATAGTGGACTCAGCAGAATATCCATCAACCGTGCTTTCACCTGATTGGTTGCGACCTCGGCACCAATCAGTGACAGGCAATGGCCCATCCAAAATACCAAATGCAGATTTTAAGGCTGTCTTTATGTCAGACTGCAGCAAACTAATTACAGATGAAGCATGCACCTGGGGGACAAAGGTAATGCTCTGATATCTGTTTCATCAATATAATCCCATAATAAAACATAACTCCATAATAAGGTCACCTACAAGAATCCACAACGAAAACTAGTAATATACATATGAATATTATGATTAACAACCTAATAGCCTTTCATATTATATATTGTTTCCAAAAAAACTCAAAACCCAACCACGATGTTGCTTTTCTATGGAACAAGTAATAACTGGAATAAATATGATGGCATAACTTGGTTTCATTGAACAAAACCTTAATAATGACTTGGAGGAGGTGGTTTTCAAGAAAATTAAAAAGTATCACACTATAAACATTGTGACTGAAAGCATGATCATAATTGGCACAAGTTATATCCTAATATAGATGCCAAAGCACTGCATGCTCATCCAAGCAGTCTATTAGGACTCTAGCTTGATTATCCAAGAAACTTTCGACATATCTAGTTAGTTCTTCAAATACATTTTGCCTCCCTTAGACTGGAGTCTCAAACTACAAACCATAAGATGAAACTCTTACAAAGTGATAATTGCAATTTACGAGGCATCAAAAGTAAGTAATTTAACACAGTACCTACATAGATCCATCAAAGACAGGCACTAAATACTTAGTACACTAACCCAAGGTTCATATAATAATCTCACATTAGAATTTATCCTTAATGAGGTTTGAAAGTGGAATAATAGTGAGCAACAGCATGCTATTATAACAAGGACGTCAACTTGCTAAATAAAAGAGCATTATATGCAATAAAAGCTTACATCAGCAGAGAGTGGATCAACTAACTCGACACCAGCAATGTCCAGGGAATGACAAGAAGCCAGTGTACCCCCACAACCTGCATGGACCATAGACGGCCCACAAGAAAATCCCTTCCTCCATTGCTCTTGTAACGCCAGCCAACCATAAGGACCATCACTACAATCTGAGTCCAGGGACAAATCAACAAAGGAAGTAGCTTGCTGTACAAGTAATGACAAACCATCAAGAAGTTCCTGAAGTGGTTGTCTCCCATAAGAAAGCATACTTTCATCATTGAATGAAGTATGAGGCAAGGACGAGCTAATTTCCATACTAGATGAACTTGAGGGTTTTGGGACTCTAGGAGCTCCTACGGAGCGCCAGACACCAACAGGTGCATTGAGATGCCCATCTATCATTCCTCCATCAATATCACCAGCAATTCTAACGGGTATCGATTCTTTCCTCCTCGCCTCATACTTTCCAGATATGTTTTCTGGCATGACAGTTTGGTCACCTGGCAGCCTACTAAAACCAATAGATGAGAGACTACTTGAAGACAACAAGGTGTGTCGTATTCTACACATTGATGCCTGAAATAAGATGCACTCAATTTCAGTTGCAGGAATGGTCCTCATAGATAGAAAGGAATTTTCTGATTCAAATGTGCCTTCAGTCATTTTCCTCTGTGCCGCTTTGACCGCATTTGTAGAATTGAGAACAGGGAAAGGAGATTGTGCCACCCCATCATGTGCGACTGCAATGCCATTACTACTTGTAAGCAATCTTCTGTCTTGTTGCTCTTTTCCACTCTCCACATGAGTGTAATAGTTCTTCGACCGGAAAATGTTGCTTGCATCTTTCTTTCCAGCACATGGTTTAGAATTTGACGGCATGCCAGTCTTCTCATCAAATCCATCAAAGCAAGAAGAAGGTGGTGTTGGACCATATGTGTAAATGCTTGGGCTTGAATTTGAACTCTCTGCTTGTCTAGATTTGGGCAAGTATGGGCTTCTGAAAATGGATGATGAGACTTCACTTGTAGGTGTTTCAACAGCTCCATATTCAGGAGCAAATGTCATCAGTGCCTCAGCTTTTATTATGTGATCAAATTCACTTATATTAGATGCTGAAGAGCAGTTCACTGGACCCGAGGACAAAGCACTATTTATGGCTTCTTGATTTTTTATGAGTGTCTCTTCCATGGCTGCAGGAGGGGGAGGAATAAAGCTTTCAAAGGATGCAAAACCCTCGGACAAAAGCAACTGATCAGAAACATCCATCACCCCAACTGGGTTGTCAACTACATCACCAAAATCTGGTGCAGAAAACATGAGAGCCTGAGATTCAGCAGTTCCTGGGGGCTTCACAAAACAAAGAAACATGATCAGATCAAAGAACCACAATCATGTCATTAAAATGAAAGGGAGGACAACACAATGCAGGTCTAAGTGCACACGCTTACACCACTATCAAATAAAGGTTGCCCTTTATTGTCATAAAAGAATCATTAAAATATAGGTTTGATCAAGAAAAACATATTGCAACACAAACTGCAAACAAGAAGCCTGTAAAGGAAGTTCCTGGAAACATTCAATGCTTTATGAATGTATACGTAAATATCTTACAGGATAAGAAAATACCTCTCCAAAAGGCAAAACATCACTTTCAAATAAGTCACCAAAATCTCCAAATTCATTAATCAAAGCATGGATATCAGTGCCATATCTGTCATCACCATCCCAATCCCAAAGAGATCCAATCTGGTCATTTGTAACTACAGTGATCGCTGAGTTGTTGACTTCCATGGAACCAAAATCAGAGTTGTATGTATCCTGAAGAGAAGCACTTGTAGCTGTTCCCACTTCAGCAAATGACTCTGCCATCCCATCTCGCGGACGCTTAAAACCCTGTGGAGAAATAATAATCACTTATCCCACAAACTCATCCCAAATAAACAAACAGTAATAAAAGTGGTACAACATAGGAGAGCTAATGTAAACTTAAATTTATTCAGTAAATGGAATTTCCATCCTTTTTTCATAAAAAATGAACTTTATTAATCACTTCAAAATACAAGAGCAAAGCCATTAATAAAACTCGTCAGCCCAAAGAAATGGTGAGATGCTTAATGGCAGGTATAATATTCTAGTGATATCATCAATGTTAATGAGAGAGCTGAACTTTATTAATAGCTTAAACTGAGGGAACACTGAAAACTAGGTTAACTACAGCCCTCCAATCTGCAAAAATAACAAAATACGGTATTTCCCAAAAATTATAAGAAACCAAAGACCAAAGTGAACTCCAAATGGTCTTTCCCATAATGCTGCCCCCCACAGTTATCACAAGAAAACAAACCACAAGGTTTACACCCAGCTACATGTTTTTATAAGAAACAACTTTCACCCATATTATATCAAAAGTGCATCAACCAGTTGACCAGGAATCCACCTGAGCTACATATAAAATTTTGAAAAATTAACAGTTATCACACAGGATATAGCATCGCTATTAAAGACAAAAGACCAAACAACACAGATGTCATGCACACCATGAATCTCTGTCTGCACTCATGATATAAAGGAACCTTTTCCATAAACGCATAATATGCATCACAAACCTAAGATATTGCAAACCGTTCTCCCCACTAGCAATTGGATTTTCAAATGCTAGTTAACACTATGTTGAGGAACGTAAAATTACCACAATGGAAACTTGACAAAATAAAATACAATATGTAACTTAGTGGTTCCACTACCAATAACACCGAGGCCTTTTGTGATAAAACCCCAAACCTGGTGGGCTACACAAGTTGGGGACAGTATCGGTGTTGGATCAGTAAGTAGTGTGTCAATGGTCCGTCTCTCTGAAATCTTAACACACTAGTCCCAGCATGTCGTGAATAATCCACTTAGCTGACTAAACTTTAAGATTGCTTATTTAGCTTGAAGTACAATACCAATGTGTGTCCATATACCATAGGTGAAAAAACTAAAGAAAAAAAACTAAAGAATAGATGATGTACCAATTTGGAGATATCATTTCCCAACCGATTATTAAAAGATAAACCAGACTGTCTACAGGTTAAAGAATCAGCATCTGCCTCTAGTTCACTGGCTCCTGTAGCCATTTTGTCATCACTATCGCTGGAGCTGCTGCTTATGCTACTAATGCTGCTACTATTACTGTTGCTACTACTATTATACCCACGTTGTGTGCGTATCCCATTGGTTTCGTTGCATTCCTCCATTGGTTCTATGCTGTCAGAACTGCAGAAACCAGAACAGCCATAAATGAGAGATATAACATTTAGCAACAGTGTTTAGACCCTATCTATAATCATATTGTTATAATGAAGCTCAAAATAAAAGAGTTTAATGACCAGACCAAAACCATAGTCAAAGGTCAAATATATATTTTGGAACATCAAACCAAATTAAGTGACATAAGAATAACAAGCAACATTATCGATCTAACTGTTCTGTGTCAAACTGATGAAAATCGGCAACCATCATAGTCTTCTAACAAAAAAGCAATTTTACATTTATGTAAGTGTATTGAAGGGGTAGAGAGAACCGCAAAACAAATTAACTTAATATACTAAAACTGCAATAATGGCAAAATAAAACATGTTAACTCGAGAAACGCTTAAGTAGAGATAAGAAGTCACTAACCAAAGCATAAAGAATGATGAGCCAGGCATGGAGGGTCCAATCCAATTTTGAAGCCAAAATCTGCAAGTTCACATCAACAGTTTTAGGTCAAGTTAAATTTACGTGTTGACAACAATATAAAGAGCTGAATAAGAATGGGCAGTGCAGCAAGTGGACCACAGATTATAATTCTAAACAGCTAAAGCTTGAACCTAGCACAAAATAGGAATAAAATCATATTTGAATGAACTAATGCTTGGGAAACACCCATGTTATTTTCATGCATGCACGCATTAAAAAAATGGATAAAATAAAAATACTAATGATTATTCCCAAAATAGCTCAAGTACGGACATATAAACACATCCAACTGAGTTAGACAATTGCCTCCCATTTGGGCGAGGCTCCAAATCATGTTAAGAAATCAATCTCACGCTCAGAACAGAAAAATTAAGGTACCTTTTCAGAGATGATCCGGCCACTTGCAAGGATGGGACAAGCACTGCCTCAGCCGGATATACAAATGTTTTTTCATAAACTGATATATTATCCAATGAACCCTTCTGATCACCTCTTCCCAAAGAAGGAGATTCAACAGGGTGATGCTTCACTACATTCCTTAAGGAATTTGAGTTTGATTGTAAGGCCCGGTCACTTCTAGGTCTAGGACAGCCAAGGGTAACTTCAACATAGCAATTTTGCCACGTCAGTTGGGAACCAGAACCTTGAGAGACATGGTTTGGCAGACCAATGAAATTTGAAGTCTTAAGCTTGCTAGAACTACATGAACAAGAACAATAAACAAACATTAATGTTTCGTTTTTCTTTTAAGGAAAAAAAAAAACACAAAATGAAGAAGTGATATTTGAAATAGTAAGAATAAATACAAGATAAAAGATTAAATTTTACCTGAAATACACCTGTTTGACAAGATCACCTGGACAACATCCAGTTAGCCTCCCACATATTCCATGAGGAGAAACAATAACTGTGACAACCAATTTCAAACAAAATCAGTATAGAACCAATTTTCTAGTTATAACATAAAGAACCTTCACATTTTCAGGTCAAGTCCCACTATAGAAGGTATGGTTAAAGAGTTCTAGCACACACTTTCTCAAAGTACATTAGGAATTAGAGTTGAGAGTATAGAAAGTAGACCAACCTGGAAGCCCATAACACGAATTTTGGGAAGAATGCTTTTGTACTCTCTCCAAATCATCACTGGAAAGTGCTCGGATATGCCTATAAAGAGTTATAAATAATAAAAGACATTAAAATAAGTTTCAACAAGCATTACACAAAAATTATTCCTAAGTTGGATTTACACACTTCGCAGATACTAAAGCATGCACAAAGATTCCCTCTTCAGTGGCAGCAAAGATAAACTCAACTGTAGGCTGGCCTCTCCTGCAAAACATCAATCAAGAATTAGGCAATTCAAAAGGCATCATTAAACTACCTATTAAGATGACAACTAACTATTGCACAATCACCCATCCATGCACACTACACACACCTAGAAGAGAGAAAAGAATAAGTTCTTTATCATTTATTTTGATCTTTCTGATCCTCAGTTGGGAAGTTCTCCTTTTAGGGAGTTACTAGTTGTGACCATGTTGATATTAAAATATAATAAGACATGTTTAACAGGAGCAGTGGGACACCCCCACCCCAAAACAACAACAAATGAAAATGCAGCCAAGATAATGTATTGATTCTAAGACCATGTTGGAACAAGTGTTAGTAAATGCAAACCACAATCCCAAACACATTTTGTAATGATAAAGAAGTCAGATGATTTATGAGAAAAAGTACATATATGATTAAGTTGGGGAACAAAGGGTACGATGATTGGAGATAAAATAATAAAATCATTCAAGAACAAATTAAATATTGCTCATTTATGTTAAAAGCAGGTTATCAATGCTGTCGTTATTACAGCAAATACTACATTTTAATTTTTAGAAAGCATTTCTACCAATGGAACTAGCACTCAAGGTATAAAACACCTGAGAAGCTCTTCACTTTGTGATGCATGGAACTTTGAAAATACATCTCCAAATCTCATGTAGGCTAGTCCAGACAGCGCCCTGTGAATACCAAGAAAATAACTGTCAAGATATCAACAACATGAATTTTACTGCTTGGATTTCAGATGATTGATGAGCAATGACCTTTCTATACGATTCCTTAAAGCCTGAGAAAGGGCAGTCGCAACCTCTTCTGAGTCCCCAGGAGACATCCAAAGTCCAGAAGCAACAACTTCCTCAAAATAAATTAAAATCAGTACATAACTTTGCAGATACAATTGCATACCACAATAATATATAATTTGGCTATGGTACACAACAAGTATTTGATAACAAACAAAGTAACCACCAATCCATAAATAATACATGCAACAATCATAACAAAAACCGAAGAACACATAGTACCTCTTAATTTAGAGACTGCAGCTTGAGCAGGGTCAGCATAACTTGAATGACGGCCAGGAAGAAAAAGCCAGAGTTTAATTTTCTCATCTGTGTATGTTGTACAAAGCAGCAGTTAAATACCAAATATGGCCAACTATAGACTATAGGACACGAGGAATATGGTAACTTTCTCTCTATTCTGTCAAACAAGTAACAAATAAACATCCAATGTAACAAGTTTTAAGCTATTAGGTGAAGAGGTCTACTTCATACTTACTACTTATTTCATCAAACCAACGTGGGATTTATTTCTTCAACATTGTCAACCAAACAGTTATAAGTTATAACAGACTGGCATGTATTCAGGAACTAAATGATCCATTCTTACCCGGATTGTGCAAACCTTGAGATGGATCCCAAGGCCCAACAAAAGAGTTGGTCCATGTGCTGAGAAATCCTTCCTTCTGCAACTGTAGATGCGATGAAAGTACCAGCTGTGTGGCAGCATCTTTCACACTGCTTAACATCAGAAAAGAGTGAGCTTTGCTAATGCTTAGAGAACATGACAAACTGAGCCATCTGCCTAACTATTAGGAAACTAAAGAGAATTTGGGGTGTACATTCACCTTTTATCTGGTTGTGGGATCAACTCAGAATCATGAGGGAGGAACTGAAACCATGATATTTGATGAAGACCGCCCTGTTGAAATGATCAACAACAGTTACAATAATACTATTTTTAAAAAATCATATATTTCAGGCCTTCTATTAAATATGATAGCTTACAACACCAAAAAGGAAAAAGTCAGCACACCCTTCAAGTAAATATTGTTAGAAAATTGTAGTTTTTTCAATAAGATTTAGAGAGTTACTTTAACCCATTGAAACCCACCAACTTTCCTTCTTTTTTTTTTTTTTTTTCTCTCTCTCCCCCTCGGCACATTATCTCTCTTCCTTCGCTCCGTCACTGAAACCGAATGAAAAAGAAAATCTTCTCCACACCCGACCATCTACTTTCTCTAGCTCTGCAAAGATAAAAGGCTTTCTTGAAGACTATACATTATTTTCTCCAGCAGTGAAAACGGGGTAAATTTGGAAGGGGTTTTTCGTATGTTAATATCAAGATTCATCCATCTTCTGTATTACTCCCACACAAGGATTTTCAATCAAGATCCACTTTGCAATTTAATATAATAAAGCAACGAATAAAGCATAAGAAGCTTTCAAAACCAATCATATTTGAGTTTACCTTATGACAACGACAATTTAATAACAAATGATTTGTGAATAAACAGACACATGCCTCTATGTCGTTTTGCAAACTCAGACTTCAAGAGGAATTTAACCTTTTCTTAATGGGGTTTCTATGAACAAAACTAATCAGTCCATTGTTGTTGTTTCCAAAAGGTTTAGGGTTTAGCCTCCTAAGATGTTAGCGAGCGATTTTGAGAGAGATTAAAGAAAGACATGGTTGTGAGTGATATATCGTGGTCCCAGTTAATGTCACCATGGGTTACACCTCTAACTCTCAATATTCAGGTGTCATGATTATTAGGTTTCCTTATTTGACGGGTTACCATGATGAAGGGAGGAAACGGAACTTTATGGGTTACAGAGAGAAAATGTACAACTAATATAGAGAGAAATTAAAGACATTCCTCGTATATTATGCAAGATAAAAGCACATGTTTCTTCGGTTATGTCAGATGCATTTCAGCCCTTAGATGGTAAAAAATTTAGGGGCTGAAAATTTGTGTTGAATTATGCGGTTCCGAACAGGATCCATAAATTAGTTGTAGTTTAGGGTTTTTATCTCTAATAGTTAGTTTAGGGTTTCTATCTTCATTATTGTATGCATCATTACACGTTCAATAAGATTGGCATTCTCTCTCTCTCTTCTTTCCCTATTGCAAAGTTATCAAATATAACTGCATCCAAGCCATTAAGCAAATATTAAAAATGACATCAAAGAAATGAAACTTCAAGAAATCAAAGCTAACAGAACGAATAAAACGAGAGTAAATGACCATACGATTTTGAAAACATTGGTCCACATTCCTTTTCAATAAAGCCCTAGAGCTCCTTCCCCTCAGTCTTCAACTACTTGCAACCTTCTTTTATTAATGTAAATTCATATCAAATCAAATCCCCAAGCATTTCTGAGCCCTGCAAACAACAGCACAACGAAAATTCTTACACGTTTCCAAAGCAAAGAAAAACAAAGCAACTAAATAAAATTGTTTGCACTTATTGATTGTAAGTAAGTATATATGCGTCTATATGTTAAGAGTTATAAAACCTAGCAAAGCGTTCGGTGGCCAACAAACGGGGAGGGAAAGAAATTAAAAACTCAGAATTTCATAAACCTGCGGCAAGATTTCACATGTATCTCTTTCCCAATTCCAAAGATTTCCTGACAACGGAAAAACGGAGACAGCAATAAAGTGTAATATAAATTAGCGTACCTTCAGTTTGTTTGGTTAACTGGAAATTTCAGTCGGGGATTTGAATTGGTTTGGTTTTCGCGTGCTTGAAGAGTTTTCAGAGGGTTTTTCATTCACTCAAGTCTCTCAACAGTCCAAGTATGAATTTGGATCGATTTGTTTCGGGCACCTATAAATTATAGAGCGTGTAAACGAGTCGGATCTCAGTCGGATCCTATTTCGTTCGGTTACGCACTTGGATCCAATTTGACGTCGTGCTTGCTGCAGTCTCTGTGTTAATTTGCCCCCGACCCGATGGATTTAGGGTGCGGCACGCTTACGGTGCGGCACGTATATATAAAGGTTGCTCCCGGGGACACCAAATTTGTATCTTAAATGGTGTGGCATATTAAAAATTGTTTAGATTTAAAATGAAAGTAGTTATTAAAAGCATCTACAATGGGTTCCCTAAATCACCTTATTATACAAATTTTAGGGAGAAATTGTAAAAATGCAACTCCAACCACGTTCCCTATCCACCTCCTAAAATAAGGAGTCCTCTAAGAGCTCATAAATCTGAGAAGAGAGAAATAACTCATAGTGACTCCCTATAATTTAATGCTGCTTTATTTAATGAGTATTTCAAATATTTATTTAATTCTAACTATTTTTATTTTTATTTTTTAATAGAGATGGACCAATCAAAAAATAGTTATAGCATTTATGACTCTCCAAATTATGGAGTATGATTGGAGTTGAAATTTTTTAGAGAGCTTCTAAAATAACTTTCTTATATTTTTAGCTAAATTTTAGCTAAGAAATAGAGAGTATCATTGTATATGCTTGTTTATTGTTAAGTTTCTATTTTTACTACAAATTTATTAACTAAACGTCATTTTAAACCTTGTCAACAAAGATAACGTTTTTTTCTTTTCTTTGTCAACAAAGATAATTTATACTTCTTTTGCCTATTTTAATTTGATTTATATTCACACAAATTTAAATTCTATCACAATATTTCATAAATTGGTGTGATTGTTTGTAAAATTGTGATAATATATATTAGTTTTTAATAACTTATTGTAATTATATTTATACAAATTTATAAATAAACCCAATCCTAGACATGTATTTATAAAAAAACTCAAGCACTATTTAAACATAGAAACACACCCAAAATCAACTCCAAAGTCAACTTTTTGGGTGTGTTTATAAATGAGTTTTGAGTGTGTGTAATGATGAGTTTTGGGTGTGTTTATAAAGTGTTTTGGGTGTTGGGTTTTTTTATAATTTCAACCTCTATTTTGGGTGTTTTAGTGAAACTCCCTTATATTTATTCTATTATTTTCCCGATAACAATTTACCCATTCAGTAACTCTTTTTTGGGCAAACATTCAACGTAACTATTTGACCCGTTAAACCCAAATACTCCTTATTTGCTTGAAAAAGAAAATAAATAAATAAATAAATAAGAAGAAAAAGAAACTTGGTTGAAAGATGCAGGCGTGTATCCTCTCATACTTTTCTTCAACATTTTTGTCTTTCCCTAAACCCTTTCAATTATTAGCAAATTATTTTAGTATTCCAAAAATGAATTTGAGCCTGCAAACCCTAAATTAAAAAAAGAGGCGAGGATGGCTGCTCGGCTATCCTATTTCTTATATATATATATATATATATATATAAAAATATAAAAAAAAGACATGACCGGATATAGCCGTTCGGCTATACTATTTTTTTTAAAAAAAAATTAGAAATAACCGCGTATAACCGCTCGGCTATACTATTTCTTTGAATTTTTTAATAAAAAAATCTCGAATAGCCGGACTAAAAACACTTATAGCCGGGCGGCTAAACTATTTCTTAAAAAAAAAAATTAGAAAACCCGAGTGTAGCTAGAAAATTAGAAAAACTCAAGTATCGCAGCGCAGCTAACTATTTATGTTCTAAAAAATTAGACAAAACCCAGTATAGCCGTTCGGCTATAATATTTCTTAAAGAAATAAATAAATAAAAACCTCGTATAGCCGTCCGGACATACTATTTCTTGTAAAAAAAAATTAGAAATAACCACGTATAGCCGTGCGGCCATACTATTTCTGTTAAAAAAATTTAGACAAACCCGGGTATAGCCCGTCGGCTATATGATTTTTTTAATTATAAAAAAAACGATCGGCTATACTATTTCCTTGGGAAAATTTAGACATAACCCTGTATAGCCGTCCGGCTACACTATTTCTTTGAAAAGAATTCAACACCCGAGTACAGCCGCGCGGCTAAAGTATTTCTTCTTTAAAAAAAATAAAAAAAGGGAGTATAGCCGGTGCCATACTATTTCTTTCTTAAAAATTAGAAAAACACGAGTATAGCCAGCTGGAATAACAAATTTGTTGTTAAACAAAACAAATTTATGTCCAATTTCACTTCTAGATGTCGTGACACAAAAGTGGTATCAGGATACACACCCAACGAGTATTGCAGGCAATGGAATAACAAAAGTGTCGGTCTTAGCCGGGAGCACATCTGAAGATCAGACTCAGAAGTACAGTTTTCTTGGTTTGATCTTCTTTGGGATGTCTCGTCCACTTTTGCTCCATCCATTGCACTATAAACTGTTGACACTCAAACTATTAGGTATAATGAAATCAGCAATATCATCAATAAGGTAAACTTATTGGTCCATATCATCTCCATGAAAAGAGTAAGAGCATGCAGACTAGGTTGGTGGGTTTTTCTATATGTGGGCACAAAACTACTGTATTAAAGAAAAAAAAATGGAAAGTTCAATTAACAACAAAAGTGGGTTGTCAATAAAGGGGGAAGAGACTCCCAGACGAATTTTGGGATTTTGCAAATGAAAACTGGAATGTTTTGAAGGGAAAGATAGGAGAAGTCAGTGAATGAGGTTTGGAGATGCAGTGATTTGAAAGAAAACTCCTACCTTGGCCTATGACTATGAGAGCTGTAAATACATCTGTTAAGGGTGGTAGAGTTTGGTCAGGGAGCTAGAGGAGATTAAAATCTTGGGTCATCTCAGCCCCACAACCCACATATATAACAAACCAGGTCCCAACCAAAACTCAACAAGTCAATGTCTTAACTCTAGCCCAACTCCTTCTAGTCTCAACTCTCTCTCTCTCTCTCTCTCTCTCTCTCTCATACTTTTTTAATCTCATACTTTTTAAAAAATAAAAAAATTTATACAAGCAAAGCGATATTTGGGGAGGATATTTTCTCACTCACACACTGTCAATGTGTCATGGGATTCGAACCTAAGACCATTGGTCTTCAAGTCAAGGCATTTTCCACTGAATTAGACCTCGTTGGCCTTTTATAAGAAGTAACTTTTTAAGCATATGTTATTAAAAGAGTTTAGGGTTAATTAGCTATGATTAGAGTGCATGGTTCATCAAGATGGTGATGGGCTCAATCAGGGGCGGAGCCACATTAGGCCTGCCATGGCCAGGGCCCCCCAAACTCCATGAGCATCAACTACAATATTAGTTAAATATAGCTCTATATAATCTTGCATTTATGGTACTGGCCCCTCCACAGATTAGCTTCTAGCTCCGCCACTGGGCTCAATGGTTCTACAATAGAGGGAGCTACAATACATGATGATATTTACATTCACTTATAGTGGACTCAGCAGAATATCCATCAACTGTGATTTCACCTAATTGGTTGAGACCTCACCAATCGGTGACAAGCAATGGCCCATCCAAAATACCAAATGCAGATTTCAAGGCTGTCTTTATGTCAGACTGCAGCAAACTAATTACATATGAAGCATGCACCTGGGGGACAAAGGTAATGCTCTGATTTCTGTTTCATCAATATAATCTCATAATAAAACATAACTCCATAATAAGGTCACAAACAAGAATCCACAACGAAACCTAGTAATATACAGATAAATATAAGGATTAACAACCTAATAGTCTTTCATATTATATATTTCTTTTAAAAGAAATAGTATAGCCGTGCGGCTATACTCGGTTTTATCCTTCTTAAAAAATAGTATCGCCGCACGGCTATACTATACGTATTTTGACATGTGGGCGCCTAACCGCTATGGGAGTCCTCTTTTTTTTTTTAAAAAATAAATCGTATAGCCGCAGGCTATATTTGGTTTTTATTTGTTTTAACAGTATAGCCGCCCGGCTAGATCTATTTTGACACGTGGCCACCCATCGGTTCTCTCTTTTTTAAAAAATTAGTATAGCCGTCCGGCTGTACGGTTAAATATTTTCGAATATTCCGTAGAGCCGTTCGGCTATACGGTTAACATATTAGAGTATAGCCGTGCGGCCATACGGTAAAAATATTTGTTGCTTTCCTTTTTTGTAATTAAGTGGTATCTTAGCCTTTTTTTAATTACTTTAATTAGTAATTATGTTTGAATTATTATTTCTTTTTGTGAATAATTAGTTTTAAAATATTTTACTAATGTCATAAAATACTTAATAAAGAGTAATTAATTATATTTACTTATATTTACTTATCTCCAAATATATTGTAAAAATTGTTTCAATTATTAGAAAATTATTTTAGTATTTCAAAAATGGATTTGAGCCTTCAAACCCTAAATCCAACCACAAGACTACTATGGGGCACTTATGACTTGATTAGTCTTGGATACTCATGTAACTCGACCTAGGGCTTTACGATTAGAATTTCAATTGCAATATACAGTTAGTTGACATAACTGGACGTAACCCACAAGGCCCACCTTCCATATAGCATGTGTGGGAAGACTCCCACTTATAAGGAGTGGAGACTTTCTCTTCTTTTCCAATGTAGGACTCAAGTTCATATATTTCATTCAAATTCCAACAAGTAGTTGATATTATCGAATCATGTATTGACTTGGAAGTTTGGAGGCTAAAATCCATTTTTGGAATACTAAAGAGTCGATTAGGCTCGGACATGTAAATAATAAAAGTCAAGCAGAGTATCCGAACCAATAAAAAAATGTCGTACTCTCTGAAGTCTATTCTGTTTATTTGTTAACGTGAATTATTCTTTTACAACCACCCAGGTTGCACAGTTTCTCAGAGTGAATCCAGAAGCAGGAGTGTTCTTCTTTGATTCTAGTTATCGCCCTGTGCTCCTCGCACAGCAGCATATTGGTATTAGTGAGCAGAATTTTACAGCCCGTATTGAATTGCAGAATGAGATATGCTACAAGAAGGTTTCTCTTTCCTTGGGCTCTCCTTTGTGTAATGTATGTACTAGAATGATTATTTAACTGATTGATACTTTTTTTTTTTGCTAGGTTGTTGAATCACTCAAGCAATGTTATCATCAGGCTCAGAAACTGGTATTCGTTCATTCTCGAAAGGACACAGCAAAAACAGCTCAGCTAACTGCATAAATGAGGAAGCATCAGTTGGTTGATGATGATGCACGAAGTAACCAGTACGATTCCTTGCAAGTTTTGATTTCAGCCATAGTAACTGCCTTGATATTTGTATAATATGTTTCCTTTGGTTTGGAGTATACGTGCCATTTGTTTTCTCTTATATTGTTTTTAATTTTGGAGTGAATGATATTGCTCGCTTTCAAAAAGATAAAATCTATCAACACAAAATGACTTAAATGAAAAATAAATATATTAAAAAACTACCATCTGTACTGATGCAGTAATCATTGGAAGTTTGATTTCACACATCAAACATAGCAACATAGAAACAGTGGCTTTCTCAAAAAGAAATAATGGGAAATAGGGGACTATTAACCAGAGTAGTTAAGAATACGATCATCCGAAATTATACTAGCAGTGTGAGTGGCAACTGGGATTGGGATAATTTTGAAGTTCCTCATAAAGCAAGGAAGGTTCTTACTCGAGGTAGGTGCATATAAAATATAAGACGAGTTTCTCATAAAGCAAGTTGTTATTTTTCAGTGGATGTGAGAGCACGTCCAAACCAGCTGAATGGAGTAACAAAATAGAAACTAGAATGGATCCAATTTTGTACATATCAGCTCTAACTATGAGCTTGCATATCCGGGAGTGGCAGCAGATTTTCTTTTCCATTGCCTACAATTAAATTTAGTATTCAGTATAAAGTTTACGGGTACAAACTACAAATAATGCCTCTACAAAAATTTCCTCAGCGACTCCCGTACAAAAAATAAGACTGTTTAAAAACCAGAATTTACACCATGCAATGTAAAAATTTGCTCTGCAAATAAGTTCATCGCATATCTATTGTTTATGCTTTTGGCGTTGCCACTCTGCAATCTGCACCAACTGCTTCACTAACGAACTTGAAACCATCCCTTTCTAAGCACTCAGACAAGTCAGCCTGTGAGAGAGAGAGAGAAGCAAAGATAGTAAGACTATTATAAGCACGTCCTTGACATTAGGTGAAAAAAAAAAAAGGTTTTCGGCAGAATGAGCGCATCAGAAAATACCTTTATCTTGGGGATGAGAGCAGGTCCCCCATAGGCAAATGCTGTATATAGCTGAACAAGACTTGCTCCAGCTCGTATCTTTTTGTAAGCATCCTCACCACTAAATCAATGGCATAAACAAGGTCCAATTAAGGGGGAAAAAAGTAGATAATAATTAAAATATGAACAATATCAACAAAGGGCTGTTCTGATCTTACCTGCTAATGCCCCCACACCCTATTAGAGGAATCTTTCCCTGATTGATATTAAATTAACAGGGTCAAGCTCTGATACATAGGCAAAAAAATGAAACCAAAAGGAAAGAACATACAATTTAAACAAATAGTTCAAATAACATCCAAAAGAGGACCTAAATGTCTAGCAATAACAACTAAGAGGTTCAAGCCAATAAATATTCTCTAGTAAAAATAAATAAAAGGAACTCAGCTAGGCACTAGTTAAACTAAGGTGCGCTCGGCCACCTGTGTCCAGCTGTGTCTAGACGTCCTATTCATCAAACCCAAAAACAATTATAAGCTACTCTACATGAAATTTGACGCTTGTATACTGATATTTTATGCTTTCATAATTCTGTACTTCCTAATGCAAGGGTAAAGAAGTAAAATTAATAGTCCAACTTCACATGTACATAAGCCACAATGGGATGATGGGTCATGACAACAATAGAATGACATATCAAGCCAACATACTCACGCATCTTCAAAATTTTCAATAATATATCATAAAAATAAGTGGCATCTTGTAAAGATATGTTCTATGCAATCTACCCCAGTGTAAGTATCGTGAATAACAGGTTACATGAGTTACAAAGGGGCAACGTACCCTCGTCAAAATGTACATCTCCTTTAAGAGACTAGTAGAGATATTAAAGAGTGGCTTTCCACTCAAGCCACCAGCTTCAGAAGCTGCTGGGTTTGTAGTAACAGGATCTGATCGTGAAACAGTTGTATTTGATATAATCTAGAATAAACAAGATAAAAACAACTCATAAGAGTAGAACAAATGGCACTAACTTTTAGGTAAATAATATACTGAACATTAAAGTCATGAACCTTTACTCTAATATTAACACGTAGAACACCGTATGGTTATCATTGCACTAAATAGCTCATAAGAGTGGAAACTTTTGATATGGATATGGTAAACAATGAAAACTGTGAAGTGTGTGATAGGAAGTAAACATACCAATCCATCCAAGCGAAGGGCAAGGGCAACCTATGTCCATAAACAAACCACCATAAGAAAACCATTTTAAGGAGAAGAGAGGGGGGTGAGGGGGGAGAAGAGAGTAATCAATTACGAGCATAAACGCATACTGCAGCAATATCTTCAAGGTCTTCTTTAGACAAATCTGGAGCAATTTTCACAAGCAATGGAGGAGGGCCCTCTTCACCCCATTGCATTTCATCACGAGCAGCTTGAACCTTGAGATAGAAGAAAAGAGTTATAAGAGCTAACTTTTGCAGACATTGTGATAATTATATAGATAGAGAAAGTTCATGCCTCTGAGATCCATACCCTTTTCACAAGGTCCTTTAACTGCTTTCTTCCCTGAAGCATACGTAACCCAGGGGTGTTGGGTGATGAAACATTAATCACCTGCAAAGAGATCAGCACAAATATTGTCGAATTAATGAAACTGGATTTGAACTTGAAACGTATATGCAGAAACTAAAACCTTAATGCTTGCAGTTCGTGAATTATTACCGAAAACTCAACTTCTGAGGAACAATATCAAGAAATGATGCAAGATTCTATTTCAACCCACTGAAAATTCAGCTTTCACAACTGAAGTTGAGGAAGTTTTACTTTAACCTGAATCATTTCCAGATATAAATTTGATTGTTCAAATATCCTAGTCAAGTAATAAAAAGTCGGACTTCCGAACAATTGCTGCCCATCTGAGCTTTTAAGAAATTATTTTCCAAAATCTCTATTCTCTAGTAAATTGATTGTGACCCTCAAAAGACATATTTGGCATCATTTATCAACAGACAAGGAAATATGTAACCAATTCTGTAGTATAATTTGTGACAACCGATAAAATAGCCTAAAGATGGTATGAAATTATACAACTCAAAATCAAATGAATGAACCAACAAAAAGACCACAACAAGAGGCCTATTCAAATGCACCTCTTATTGCTTTTCCATGTGGAGAAGCAACATAACAAGAACCTATATTATTAGATGTTAGCCATGAAAACAGCATACTAACACAGGCATCGTGATGAAGTTGATGCATTTGTGAGTACAACCACAAAGTGAACTCTTGTTAAAAGAAAGAACAAGTTGGACAGTGAAGAGAGTGTTTTTTTCCTAATTATGCTTCAGTCAGCAGAACTACCCTCCACGCAACCTCCTTTGGACAGACGGAGATCCTATTCCTAGGGCACCAACATTTGCAATCAAGATGCACTTTCCACAAGAGGGAATGAACACGTCTTTAGTTGCAAAGCAGCAGAGTCACAATGTCAGACAGAAAAATTACTAGACTATGAGAAATCAATAGAGAACAATCTACCAAGTAATCAGCATACTGGGACAATGTATGAACCCCTTGTACATAATCTGCAGAAGCATCTTCACTTGTCTTATTCTTCCCAAGATTCACCCCTAGTATTCCAGGGCCAGCTTTGCCTCCAGGTTTGACTTCTTCACCTGAAGAAGATGAAGAGCTTGTAGTTTCATCCAACTTCCTCTTACCATGCTGAGCACCCAACCGCTTTGCAACAGCAACAATTCCTTCACTATTAAAGCCACATCGATTGATGATAGCTCTGAACACAACATCAGGTAGATTGATAGCACATGAGTTAGAACAAGAAATATAACCCAGCTCAATTTTTGAAAAAAAGAAAAAAAGATTCAGAAGCTAAAGCACCATAATCACCTTCCAAAAGTGAATAGAAAATTTGACTTAACACAAGAAATTCAAGGCAATTCAGGTCTTCATCAGAACATAATAAGATAAACACAAAACATACTCTTACCCTTCCTCACGCAATCTGAAGATACGAGGCTTTGGATTGCCCTCTTGGGGAACGGGGGTTACAGAGCCAATCTCTACAAAGCCAAATCCTAAACCAAGTAAACCATCAACAGCCTCAGCATTCTTATCAAATCCAGCAGCAAGACCTACAGGGTTGGAGAACTTCCTTCCCCAAACGTCTAGCCCTAAATTTGATGGATCTGGTCTCTTCTCTCTAGGAACCCAACCTCGTGCTGCGGCTGAGACACCCAGTCTGTGAGCAACCTCTGGATCCAGAAGAGCGAAGAATGGATTCACAAGTTTTGTAGCTGAGAATAGCCAGCCACTTCAAAAATTTGATATCCAAGAATTAGCAATAAACGTAACTAAAATTAAACGTCAACATTTTACAAAAAACTTAAGCCAGTCAACTAACTACTGATAAATAAACTGAATTACACGGTTTCTGCTTCGTCCACATAAATAAGTACACAATAGCATAACAATGAACAACCTCATCACCACTGCAAGAATGAGGCAGAACATAACAAATGACAATTCATAATTTTTGTCTAATGTCCCACGAAGCTATTAATTTAGCAAAAGAAATTTATGACTTTTACAACTAGGAGTGTAATTCCAAAGTTTCTAGGTAACAAGGAGAAATCCAGAGAAATTCACCCCAAGCCCCAAAACCAAACAACACACGCTTACACCACACAGGTTTCAAGCAATACAGCATGACAGACTTTTAATTCAAGCATCAGAGGTTGCCTTAAGAGAATTCCACATGTTTTATGCTTATACTTTTCTGGCTGATAGGTAACAGTAAGTGGAATTAAACATAAATGCTGAAACACTGCAACCATAATTGTAAACCGTGTGAAAGGTTAAATGCAAACAGAGCAAAACTTCTACTTAAAGATTTAAATGAGGTACCAGAAAGTTGCTTCATCCACAGTGCTCACATAAGCTCCTCCGCCTATAACTAAGCCTAAGGTGGTTCCCGTCAACAACCTCCCCTACAGTTCAAAATAAGCAGACAGCACTTCAAAATCAAACAATAACGCATTGAATTTCCAACAAATTTGACTTAAAAATAAAAGTGTAAGCAATATAAAATGAAAAGGCACCACTTTGGTGAGATGGGTTTGCCTTTTTGCTGGAAACAAATAAAACTATAATCGTCATAGTTCTTCCTCTGTGATTCTTTGCAACCAAAAAGATAGTGTCATACATATACGAAGGAGAAGAAGAAGAAGAAGAAGAAGAAGAAGAGAGAGAGAGAGAGAGAGAGAGAGAGAGCATACTTTCTTCGAAAAATGAGGAATCTTTGGAGCAGTTTCTGCAGCAGAAGAACAGTGTCGTGCACCTGCAATAGGAGTTGTGCATGCCCTTCTGAACAAAAAGTCTCTTAGTAATTTTCTTGAAGCCCTTGCCGCCATGACCTTCAATGATCAAATAAATAAAAAACTTTCAATAGCTTATATAAAGCCTCGCGAACTAACTTTGCTAACAAAATAATCAAAGGCAAATGCAAAATCAATAGTAGAAAAGGAACGTACAGAGCAGTGGACTATGTAAGGCAAGAGAGTGATACAGGGCTTGTTACGACGGCACCCTTGAAGGAAGCGGGACAACGGGTAAAATGGCGTACACAGACGGGTTTGGCTTTTTCTCGTGCGGGTGATATATGGGCACCCGGTCTTTTAGATTAAACGGGTTATTTTGCGTTTACGGGTCAATATCAGGATATACTTGGTGTTATTGATTTAAGAATGTATGATATATATTAGTAAATAGATGCATATTATACCCAATTGGTGTCCCCCTAGCATTATTATTAGAACATTGCGTTGGGTTGTTCCATATCAATGTATGGCAATTTTGACAAAAGATGTTGCAAACGTGACCAATATACACAAGTTCATAGTGCTTAAGCCCATCATTTATTTTCTGACGTCAAATCAAACTAACTAATTTCATTAAACAATTAAGAAATAAGTCTTCATCTAAAGTTCTCATTATGCAAGTATTGCTCAAGATCGCGTGGCTGCAATGATACCGACAAGTAAACGAGTAAAAGAGTTGTATGGGCTAGGATCCAATCCAACTAGTAACTGTACAGGACAAAATGAAACATCAATTTTTTTTGTCACCCAATGACTTATAAGCCATCAACAACTACAAGCTCAAGATTTTAGCTCAAATGGGCAGGGACAGGTCTGAGCAACGATGAAAAGGTTCAAGTCTTTCCTAGGGTTCAAGTCTTTCCTTCACATAAACAAAAAAGAAGAAGAAAAAAGGTGAAAGTCATAACAAGTTAGATTACAATCCTTGATATGCAATAATATCTAGTTAATTACAGTCCTTTCTTTTTTAAGTTACAAATTTACTTGAAATAACAATTTTTGAGTGGCCTTCAAGTGATCCCAGCTTCTTGACTTGAGCGTATGTAATATATATTTATTTGAGCGCGGGTTGCTGCTTGCTTTCTCAAATCCTGTCGTTCGTTCGTTTCAGAAAATAGAAAATAGAAAATAGAAAATAGAAAATAGAAAAAGAAGATGCGAGCAGTAGCAAAGCTGAGCGAAAACCTCACTCGGCCTCTCTTCTTCCTCGCTCCAAGAACCTTAACCACCCTCACTGCTCCTTCTTCTTTATCGAACTTGCTTTCCTCGTCGGGCTGTGACACCAGCATCACCCACTGCACCAACACGTGTCTCACTGGAAAAACTCTGCTTCAATCTCCCTGGTCCGCCATCCAACACCGCGGAGCCGTTGTCCTGGGCTCCGATGTAAGTTTTTCAATCTCATTTCGGTTTCCTACTGAGCAACGACGTTTTGAATTGTAGTTGTTATTCACAGCCATGAATCATGATCCTGCGATTGTGCAGGTGAGAGCTGGAAATGTCATTGAGAGGAAAGGTGGGTTGGCAGTTTGGCTTTGCAATCAATTTTACACAGAATCTCGTTGGGTTTTGTTTGAATATTCATTTAAACTTGTTTTTTTACTAACAAATTTTATGAATAATTTATAATTAAAAAAATCACATTGCGGTTGCGCTTGGTTTTATGGTGGACAATACTTGCTTCAGATCGTCTTTACCAGGTGAATTGGTTTATTGTATTTTTGAATGGTGCAATAATGTTATTGATGAATATTCTGTGATTTAATTGATGCATAATTTGTTATTATTTAGGTGATAAAGGTAGAACATTCCCATGAAGGAAGAGGAAAAGCGCACATTAAGGTGTGTTTCTGTCATTCAAACCTTATCATTATTAGAACCTTATTCATAAGTTTTGATTTGTACTTTTTGTGCTTTTTTAAAAAAGCAAGCTGAAATGTGAAGCTGTGTTTTCATTGTAGGTGGAGCTTCGTGATGTTGACTCTGGAAACAAGACATCCCAAAGGTTGTCGACGGATGAGGCAGTTGAAAGTATGAATTTTTTGTAAATTCCCATTACCATTAGCGTAATAGTCTACAATGCTCGTTCCCTATCAGATTGCTTTAAATTGTTGATGTAAGCATTCTTTGGTAGTTCAATACGTTTCCTTTCTTGGATGTCTCTTTCTGCATTGCTTTTCATTCTTCTGGTTTTGTTTCATTTCACTTTTTTTAAATGTCTGCTTGTGAGGCTTGTTCACAAAGACATTGCCCAGTGTTCACAAATTTTTTTTATGCATTTACTTGAGTGTAGGTTGTTTTGAACTGAATAATGGTCAGTTTCAGCAAGGAAAGTTACCTCTTGAAACTAATCGGTTCATGTTAACCCTTCTAGTGGATGCCCATTATTCTTTTAGTTATAAGCACTGGTTTATGCTTTAGTGGACGCCCATTGCTCAATAGTGGCTGGTACCTTTTCCTAAATTAAAAATAATACCGACAAATGGGCTGTATTATCACAGTTATGTCAAGTTGGCTGAGGTCTTTTGATCTCAATGACGTGCCATTCTTTCAGTTATTATGGTTGTGTGAGCTAAAATGATAAAATCTTGTATGATTGCTGCAGGAGTATTTGTTGAGACAAAAAGCTACATTTACATGTGCACAGATCGTGATGGCATTGTATTATTGATGGAGTGAGTTTTATGTTTTAAAATTTCCCTCCAGCATCCTCTTCCTTTCACTTCCTGCTGTTACTTTCTCTTAAGAAATACTTTCTCTTTGTAATTTTTATCAGCCCTGATACGTATGATCAGCTCGAAGTGCCTGTGGACTTATTTGGAAAGAAGGCTAAATACCTACAAGGTTGAGGCTTATTATAGTTCATGTTCCTTTCTGTTCATTCATTTTCCATGATTTTACCTTTACTTTTTTTTTTTCTTACTGTCCGTATTCCAAAAGTTACTGATTATCAATGAGCATGAAATTCATAGTAAATAAATTTATGTAAATTGATTCAGAGTTATTTATTACAACAATTTACTTTCTAGCTGCCACGAATGGTGTTTTGGATAAAACTACATGGTGGTATCTGAAAATAATCATGTGGTGGAAGCTGCTGTCACGTAGTTGTTTACTTTTTTTTTTTCTTCTGTTCAGAATGCCATTGTGATTAGCAATCCGTGAAAAACTCTTCTTCATGAACGGCTTAATAACTCTACTAGTATCAGGACCTTCCAGCCACTGGCACTGAACCATCTTATAACTCCAATACTGTGATGCCTCCTAGATACAATTATCTAAACCGTCCTAGTCATTTTGGGTGTTATAATAATAATGCCTTGTTTCCTATTTTGGCTGAAAATTTTATTCAGATATGTAATTGAATTTAAATTTCATCATCATTGTTATTGTATACCAAAATAAAATATGATATTCACTGTGAACAGAGGAACTGAAAGTTAAAGTGGAGCTGTTTAACGGAATCCCTTTGTCCGCATCAGTTCCAAAACATGTGACATGCGTTGTCAAGGAAGCACAACCTCCTGTGAAGGGGATTGCAGCAACACCTAAGTATGTTTTCATTGTGCAAATGCTATTGTTTTTGTAGACTTCATCTCACTACTCAATGTTGCTTTGTCTTTCAGTTGCACCTACACCTTGAATTATCACTTGATATAATAAACTGCTTGATCAATTTCAGTGTTGAATTCTTGTCATTATTCTGACAAGGGATATAATTGCTAAACCGTAGATTTCTAAGTTAACCTGTTAAACTAAAGCTTGAAAAGATATAACCGTAGATTTTTTGTCATGGACATGCCCTCATCAAGGCATCAATTGATACTAGTGGGCCCCATGCATTAAAACCTTTAAGTATGCCGGTTTGAGGACTTTGCTAAAGTTGTTCATGATTAGGTTGTTGGTTATCATGTTGACACTAGTGTACATTGTAATATTAATATATTATTTGTGCACTTTTGCTATCCCCTGATTTTTCTCTAAAATGCAGGGATAAAATAGCTGAGATGCAAAATGGCTTCACCATGAAAGTAAGAATTTCTTTTTTAAATAATTTGGATAAGCTAATTTACTGCTTTCGGTAGCTAATATTAGAAGAAAATAAGGTATTTACAAAACCTGCAGCAAACAATAAGTAAAGAATAGTGGGCATTACAAAGTATGGTTTTTTAATTTGAAGAACTTTTTCATATTGCATGATGTCAACACTTTTTTTTTTGGAGAAGTTTTCAAGTTATCAAGAGCTTTGTTTTATATAGTATGACGATTTAAAGAGCTCACAATATTCATGAATGCATGTATGAGCATATAGAGCAGATAGCTTACCATTATGTCTGGATTGAGTTTATAAGTTGTTGATCCTGAAGGCTTGCTGGACTCCCATATTCTTGCAAAGTTCAGCTTGTTCTTAGAGCCCAGAGTCTCCCTCTCCTCTCTCCCTGTTCTACCATTCTATAAGCTGGAAGATAAATACATATGTAGCATGCAGATTACATGGCGAATGGTGCATTGAGGATATGCTATAGGTGTCATGAATCATAGATTGCATTAATGTCTTCTTTATTTTTTCTTTTTCATTCCGGACTTGCTAGGTACCACCTCACATCATAGCTGGTGAAGCTGTGATAATTGACACTGAGGACGACTCCTATGTCAGAAGGTAATTTTCTACTTGTCTCTCTGAGCGTGTATCACATCCTTCTAAGTTGTTCTTGCACAGCTAGATATAAAGTAAGCACCTAAGCATCCTATTAGCAATAGCAAGATTTACCTAATATTTATAAATGTTTATATGACAAGATTTTTCTGCTCTATAACTCAAAAGGCCCTGATGATTGAGATGTTCCGGTTATAATGTAATGTTGTTATTATCCATGTATATTTACAACTCTTTTTGCATAATGTCACCGGATCTCTTCATTACACCGCAAATGCTGTCATTTGTTTCTACGTAGTTATCCATAAATAATTATAACTTGAATGTTTCAGCTGGACTCTAGGGGGCGCATAATGCCTGTGTTGGGAATTTGGTTTCTAGATTTTCTAGTAAGCTTTTATTTCATTTTTTATTTCCTGTTGCTTTCAGGGCTAAGGCATAGTGCTTAATATCGTTGCCTCAGTCTGATGGAGAGATGGAATATCATTTGGGCAGAGTCTAAGATCACTTGTTGAGTTCAACTCCGTAATGGATGAATTTATTAACCTTGATGATGAGGTTGCTGCTGATTCAGTGTGATGTTATGTTTACTCATGCAACATTAGAGAATGATACACAGCTCTTTAGGGAGGATCCAAGTTTTGCTCTTGAACATGATGAACAATTGTTTTCTGCGTGCAATTTAGTTTATAGAAAGTAACGTTTCACATTCTTATTTACATAAAACTGCTGTTTATCACTTTATGGTTTTATGAAAAGGGGAAGAGTATTATGCCGTCTCTAGATCATTTTTAGCTCGCCATCAGTTCAAGTTATTATTATTATTTTTTTATATAGTTTTTGATGTCATTAGGAAGAGAGAGGAGGGGCCGGCAGGGGAGGCGGTTTGCGTTGTTTGTTTTCAGATTTTCTTCTTATTATTATCAAGAGCTCCAAGTTTACTTTTGCTTTCATTGTTATTTTCGTCGATAACACATTTGCATTATCCACCCACAACATCCAGCAAGCATACATGGCAGCGTTTTTTGACATTCATTCAAGCCATTAAAAAAGAATTACCGCTAAACCAAGAGTTAGGACCTCAGGAAGAACATATTCCCAAAAAAGAAACAATAATACTAATTCGTTGGCTCATGAAGCGTGAAATGCTAATGTTCTAAAATTTAATAGGTCTAGAAAGGACACATACAAGTTGGACTATATCCGTTTTGTTTTATACTTTGTTATGGAGAATGCTATCCTTTTTCTTTAACCATATCAAACAGAGCGTTAAGACCAAAAAAAAATATCAAACAGAGCGAGACTCAACCAACAAAAATGTACACTTAACAATCAGAGCTATGGCAGAAGTCGGAACCTTAGTATAAAGACTCAACCTACTCTAACAAGGCATAAAACAATAAAAGAACTGCAAACGTTGGGTAGCATAAAATTAAACACCAAGGAAATAATCATAGTTCAATTTTGAAATCAGTTTTGATAAAGATAATAATGCCTGGAAATTCAACTAGTCCAGGAAGAATTTCACCCAATTGTCCCTTTAGTTTTCACGAAGAAAGAGAAACAAACAGCATTAATGCCAATTTTTTTTACTTGTTTTAATGAGTGGAGTTCTTTAATTTTGGTTAAAAGGAGCAGATGGAAACGGAACGACGATCCTCAATAGTCAATAGTAAGAAGCATTCCTTCCACTACACTGCCTCAAGCAGACAGAAATCATTTTTAACGCGATGCGCTAAAACTCTAAAACTTAACCAGAAGGAAGAAATTATCAATTTGTAGACGGTGAAAACGATGGCAAAAACTTGATGCTCAAAACGTCAAACCCCTGTTTTATAGTGTGGTGTACAAAATTTATTTCTCTTCAGTAGTCGTCCAATTGTGCCTAATGAGACGATCTCTCTCAAGTTCTCAGCTTCAGAATCATAAGGGGGGTGTAATATCCTATTCCAATCACACCCTAAAAATTACAAAGTACAAATACCATAAATTCAGTAATCCTAATCCAACCCCGCTATAAAAATTTTCCAATATTTGTTTGACGTTGAAAACGTCAAATCGCAGAAACGGGACTACAACACAACTAGAAAAAAATTATTGTTTGAAGTTTGAACTCAACTCCAGCCAAAATATCCGTCCAGGAAGAAAACTACAACCCAAAGTTTGCTTCCAACTTCTGGATCTGGTTGAGGAAAATCCATGTCATCTGCATAATTAAACACCAACCAATCAGAATATCATCAACCAAAATGTGTCAGCAATTGAAACTAAATGAAACACCCTTGTTCCCCCAACAAAATCAAAATGAGAGAGAAGAAAGAGAGAGAGAGTACCATGACATGGGGGGCAATTCTAACACAATATACTGGAAACCCAGTGTAAAATTTCAATGGTCCTCCTGCTTTCAGGGTTTTCATGGCACAATCAAAAGAGCCAGTGTATGGATACTTTCCCTGAGCATCAGGTTGCATTTTCTGAATTTGGGTTTTCACATAATCAAAGGGCAAACTGCAGGCGGCAGCAAAAAATCCTGAAACACTACTGGCACCTACAAAGAGCAAGCAAGCACATGTCAATTCAGCATAAGCATATTTTAACAATGAAACAGAGGGAACGGGATGTATGAAACCAAGAGTAAGCAGAGAGAGAGAGAGAGAGAGAGGATCATCATCAATACCCCTTAACTATTAAAATTCACAATATAAACAAGATGAACTCAACATCTGTATGTGGGCAAAGGTCATAATAAGTTTCAGCCAAGAAAATCTGTCCAAATTGTCAACAAATCAACCACCAACATTCGTAGTTATTGAAAACAATGTTGTTTAATAGTAAAGTTTGGAATTATAAAAACACAAACAGGGTGTTTTGGCTAGCTTAACTACAGTGCTCACTCCAAGTCTTTCCTCACATAAAAGGAAAACCTGCCCTAACATATGAAGTCCATTGCTCTTCATTCTATGTTAACAATACTGGATTCCTCACAAAGAGGATTAGTCAAATATACAGAGTAGATTGAATAAATAGTTCCTTAATCAGTAAAAGTAAGCCAAATAAAACCTCATTTCAATTACACCCAAAATAGTCTAAAGTAAAAAACAATCACATTTATAGTACTTGCAAAGAATCTTACCCAAGACTGTAGTAGCTTCACCAAATCCAAGGGAATCCTTGAAAAACTCAACACTTTGATCATAAGAAGCAAGCATTCCCATGTTTAATGCCATTGCTCTAACTACAGTAGGGCCTGCACCTTTCCAAAGTGCCAAAACCCCTTCATCTGAAACAATACGATAGAGAGCATGGAAAGCATTTGTGTAGTGACGGCGCTGAGCAGCAGGCAAAGTGGCATCGGCCTGCATACGAATGAGAGCTAAATCTGCTGGACTTCCAACAGATGCTCCAATGGCACCAGCAGTTAGCCCACACAAGGCTTTCTGGTATAGAGGTAGGGGCTTCCCATCATTGGCCTCAATTGCTTTGTTTGTCAGAATCCTAAACAAGTTTATCAGATTAACAATGTTATTATCTAATAAACAATGTACATATAAATGAAAATACCACATGATAAACTTACTTAACAATATCAAGCAAATGAAACTAAACGTAAGTGAAGCTTCAAATAAACAAATTTAAAAGCTATAAAATATAGATTATGCAATTTCACTTGAGTCTGAATGCTGCAAAAGACCCACCTGAATGATCCAAGACGAGCTGTGGTATATGTAGCTTGTCTTAGCAATCCAGCAGAGAGTCCCTGCTCATAGGATTTCCGTTTAGAGAAACAAATATTGTAACGTATGAACTTAAGCCAATCAATCAAACAAAAAAACCAAAACAAAACAAAAACTTATGTCAATAAAAAACATTCATCCACATTTTGAACCTCAAATCTGACAAAAAATACCTAAAATTGAATTTGGATCTGTGAATCAGAGAGAAGGGATTTGGAATACAAATTGGTCGGATGTAATATAAAATGACAAAACTTGTGATGTTAGTTAAATTCAACGATGTACTAAAACTTAAAAAGACGATGAATTTGATGATGGCTTGGTAATGTGTACCATTTGAAATTGTATCAAGTGATACTGCTGAAAGGACTTATCTTTCTTTTTATATTCAGCATAAAACTTCAATGAAGATCCTTACACATAAATACTCACCTCCCAACTGAAGTATATGTTAATGTCTCAACTTGTAAATGATGAAACAACCTATATAATCTCGCTCAGCCTAACCTAACATTATAGCTTGAATCAAAACATCATGCATCTCTGATTGGCAGTGAGAGCCTGAATCATACCCCATACCTAAAAGTCAGAAACTTTACTGGTACAAATTCAAATCTATATAAGGTCCTCAACTTTAAAGCATCATCGCTTGATTCCAAACCTCATTTCAGCAATGGATCAACAAGATTCATGAAACAAAACTCAAGTTCTAATCACGTTTAAAATACATACCTTATACAAAGCACCGATACCCTCCTCCTTAATCATGTTCCTGGTGACCTGGGCCGCCGATCCCTGACCCAATTGAATTCTCACCTGCACCAACCCAAGATAAGAAGAACCATTAACGCGTCAGCCCCATTTAACCACATTACTGCACTAAACAAAACAAAACCTTTCAAAAAGACCCAGAAATCGTAGATCTAAAAATCATCAAAGAAACTCGTTATCAGCTCAAAAATTAAAGTGGGAACCAGCTAACACGAAATAACAAACATGGGTTTAATACAAATCGCTAAATTCATACCTTGATCATATCGACTGGTTGGATAACACAGGTAGCAAGCATACCAGAGGCTCCGCCATTGACGAAGGGCTTAATGGTGGGCCAAACACCAGACTTGGGCTTATTTTTGTCTCCCATATTTGGATTTGAAGTGAGATAGTGAGAGCTCGAAGGGAGAGAAAGGGGAGATGGGTTCCAAGGAGGCTGCTTTGGAGTTGCAGAAGAGGAGAAAACAAAGGAAAGCAAAGAGGCAATTTAACAGAGTACTCTGTACCCACAACAAACCCTCTTCCTCCTCGCTTTCCTCACGACCTGAAAATTACTATAATTAAAAATGAAAATGAAAATGGACAAGTTTATTGTATGACCTTAGATGTCTACCAAATTACAATGTCAGAGAACCACCTTTTTTTTTTTTTTTTTTAAGGCCGACTGTGGTTTAAAGGTTGGTGACTTTACTTGATTGTCAAATTATTTGATTTATTGTTTTAAGCCCACACTATTATTTTTCTCAATAGGAAAATGCTCTTTTTTTTCCTCTTGTTCAAAAGGTTTAAAATCAAATTGATTGTGAAAATAAAAATTAATAACAAATAAAATAGCAATTTCATAAATAAAAAAATCTGACTGACTATCCTACAATTGGTTCAAATCAAATCACCCTCATCAAGTATGTTTTCCGCCGACTATTCTACAATTAGTTGGTTATTAATTATTTGTCTAGCCTTACATTATAAGTAAACCCAAAAATTAATAATTATTCAATAATAAAAGTATAAATGCAAACGCAATTATATAATCCCCCACTTACACCTAAATTGGTAACATTGTGAATGGCCACGTCGGTGATAGAATTCTCTAGTTCTACGCCATTTATTGGTCTTCCAACAAAACTTTATAGGCTTCTACTACATGGTCTTGAAATTCAAATCCACGAAATCATATTCAAAACTTCAAAATATTACAAAAATAAAACTAAAATTAGGAAGAGTACTCTATGGAAAACAACTAAGATGTCAAAAACAACCTGTTGTTTTCGTGCAATTAGGGCAACCATTTTATTCCTTGCTTTTCCAATTGATATAGGAATATACAAACCAAGCTTGATGTTGATGTTTTTAAATTGCCAATACACTAGAATATCTTCAACCAATAGAACACTTATTTTGATTCAACTGAGGACTTTGAAAAAAGAACAAAATGTTATTGTAAAAAATAAATAAATTAAAACATGTGTCAGATAGAATCACGTTTTCTCTATACCGTCTCCTCCAAAGTAGGGAGTCAAAATTGGATTGTTGATTAAAGGGTAGAATAGGGAGCACATTAGAACCGATTTATCTCCATCTCCTCCTTATTTATTTAAGAGACTTCCTAAATCTTTGGAAATGCTCTAAAATGCAAAAATGAAAGTTGATTGAGTCAAATAGTTATAAGGGTCTTTTTTGGATATAAAGAGGTTAAAGTAAATGATTCAAGTTACGACAAAGTTTATTGTTATAATTCAAATCATTTATGTTAAATCATTGGATTCGGAAGAACTTTAAAATTTAGTTGGCTAGTGAGCTCTAATTTTAAACATTTCCAAATGTAAAATTAGTACTGCATTTTAAATACAATGCAGTTTGTTTGTTTGTTTTTTTTTTCCAATTGAATACAATGTAGTTAATATGAAATGACATCAATATAATATATTGCATTTTGAATCCGAAATCTAGGTCACATTTTATTATATACACATGGATAGAGCCGTCAGTTCACTAGTTGGGGTTGGTGTTGCCTTTTTCCTTCCCCCTTCAAACAAACCTTGAGAGAGAGAGAGAGAGAGAGTGTGTAGCAACATTGACTTTCTGTGGGAATGGAAATGGAATAATTTAATTTTCGAATAGATTGAGCTCATTGTGGGAATGGAAATGGAAAATGGGAAATGACGTTGAAACTATGTTGATTCATGCATATTACAAAAGTGATGATATTTCGGGGGTTTGATAATTTGATGCCGTCCAAAATAAATGAAGTTTATGACCAAAATAAATAAATAAATAAATAAATGAAGTGATGTTGGGAGGGTATTTTAGGAAAATCAAAGGTTGGGATCAATGACGCCCAATTGCCCATTTGCCCGCCTCACGCACGCACACGAGAACCTTAGCTCAACTTATCCAACCAATCCTGTAGATGACAAAGTTGTCCCTGTGGCGGAGTAATATTAAGAGCATTTACTCACACACCACACCGCCCAAAAAGATGGTTGGATTTTTGTTTCAATACACGTGGTGACGTGGTCATGGTCCCTCTGTGCATATGAATATGATAATCAACTTCAATATATTCTCATAAACTTTTCGACCTACTTATTCACCCTCACAACTTCACAACTTCAGAGATTGGTTATTAAATAAGAAAGAGTGTTTGTTCCTGCGTGATATGGCATGCAAGTTGCCAGGTGCGTCACGTTTTTGTGTTCGTTGTTCTTGTTAATATTTTAACGCCCAAAAATGATATTTTGAATTATTTATAATTTACGAGAATAGATATTCAAACTCATGTGAACTGCAAGAGGACCGATTAGTAAACTAGCAGCATCTTATCCGGCTATTGATGCTCTTATTGGAATTGAGCGTATGCTCATTAAATTGGACAAGGTATAATTGTTTGGGCTTAACCCACTTTCAAAGCATGCACCCATAAAATACAAATCCCTTGTTATTTGACTGGCTGTGCGTCTTTTCCTCTCTAATTTAAATCCGTGTATGAGAGAGATAGAGATTGATTCTTCATGTCGTAATCTGAGGACTTAAATACAAAGAAAGAGACAACAAAAAATGGAACATCCAATCAAACAAAAATCTTATACAAGTAAAATAGACCACAAGTGAAACCAGATAGACTAAAAAAGTAAGTCGTGATTTTTTGCCATACTTGAGCTTTCTCCAAATATAAAACCTAACAAGTAGTAAATTAGTAATAGCTTCATTAGCTACAGGGTTTAGGGAAAATTCCCTCCACCACTTAAAACTACCACTCCCTACATCCATTAAAAAGAACCCCCTCTCTCTGGTTGGATGAAGCTGAACTTTGATGGCCTAGTTCGCAATGAGGTTGCGACTACAGGAACTTTGTTGAATCAGAACCCATTGAGATAAAATATAAATCCCTTGTTATTTGGCATTAGTACAGATGCCCCCTTGTTGATGCTGAACTTTGATGGCCTAGTTCGCAAAGGTTGCGATACAGGATTTGTAATCAGACAATGCTTGTTGACCAAGAAAATTAGACAAACTTCCATTACTATTTCAGATTGTCTAGCTCTTAGGGATGGTTTGGCCTATGCTATTCATAAGGTTTAGCGTAAAATTATGCCTTGAAGGTGATTCGAAACTTATCATTGATTGTGTTAATTAAGCTTCTGATCCAAGACATCCTCCTGCTTTCTTCTCTTTGTGATGATGTATCTTGCAAACATATTTATAGGGAAGCAAACTTTATAGCTGACAGCCTAGCCTTCAATCTTCATAATATTTTAAATTAAAATAAATCTAATTATACATATATAAAAACTCTATTAAAATGGACCTATTTGTGAAAAGCCAATACGACAATGAATTTTCAGTTTTAATAATGGAAAAGTTGCACTCATTTACATATATATATATATATTTGATGTGTGAATTACTCTTACATACTCAAACAAACTTATATACTTTGGAGAAAAGAAAACATAGGAAAGTGGATGGTATCATGGTGTGTTAAGAAACAAAGATTATAAAATGCATTATTAGTTTTAGTTCATAATTAAATATATAACTGAGAGAAACAGCAAATAATTAATTACCAAAAAATATTATTATTAACCGACAAGAATTTTATCAGAAAAAGGCAAAACCAACAAAGCATCAAATATCTAAATAAGAATAATATGACATAAAAATGCTACATCCATTCCAGTCCAGCTTTTTCAGCATAAGTAATATGAGAAATGCAACAACAGCCAGCAGTAATCACACTCGAAAGACGCCTAGGCCTTGCTTGCACATGGACAAGCTGGGTCCGCCAACTTTTTCAACTTACCCATATTGCCCTTGCTTCTCAAAACCAACCCTTATCTTATTATAGCAAATTTTCCATCCACCTGCTCCTGCTCTGCATGAGTGAGTAGGCAGCACATGACCCGTTCTTTTCTTGGTCATATCTGAAAAGGGCAAAGGAGTCAATAGGCATATGTCAACCGAAAATGTTGACGTAAGGGGAGGTGGGACCCAGGGTTAGCCTGGCGCCAAATGGCAGAGGGGAGGGAGAGCTGTCTATTTTTCCTTCTTTAGCAGCGGACTTCAAATCTTTGTCCATTCCCATTTTATCGAATAAGGGCAAAACACACACACAAAACCCACGCCTTCATACACCCACACAACACCAACAGAGAGTTATTTTTCAGAGAAACGGAAGGATCAAAGCAAAAGAGATGAGGGAGATTATAAGCATACACATTGGGCAGGCTGGAATTCAGGTGGGGAATTCATGTTGGGAACTCTATTGTCTTGAGCATGGAATTCAACCCGATGGTCAGATGCCCAGGTCAGTTTATTTACTTTTTTTAATATAAATTTATATATATTCCATAATTTCGGTGGGTTTTGTCTAATGGTAGATGATGAATATGTTTTTGAGTCTGACTTTACTATTAATTTATGGATTATTGGGATTTCTTGGCATAGTTGTCTTTTAATATATAGGTGTTTGAGATCTTCCTGTGTATAATATACTAGGGATTGCAGATGTGTCACTTTATATGTCGATGAATCTATATATTGCGTTGGCATTTTGTTGGAGTTCTTTTGAATGGATCTAAACTGAAGAATGGGATTTTGGAAATGTATTCAATTGAAAACTAAAAACAGCATAAAACAAATACAATAGTTTTCACTTCAATCCTATCGATGGATGGTGTGTATATGCTTTCTTTGCAAGGTTTTGGTCATTGATATGTCTTCAATTGAGACAGCATCAAGGAACTTAGCTTGATATTCTATGGTTTTGTGAGAGGTACTATAATGGTAATGATAAAACTTTGTTCATTTAAAAATAATAGTAATAAGTAAAACTCTATTGATTTTTTTTTTCCCCTCTGAGTTCATGGATTTTTTTTAATAACATCATCTTATAGCAGACAATGAGGCGCTTGAAATGTGAACTGAAGCCTTTAAATTTGTTGGCCCATTCAAAACTGTGTTTTGTGTCGTCCATGTGCTTGCAATTTGAAGTTTGAATGTGTCGACAATTGTGTGCCTAATGGAAGTTATGGTTTTGTGTCTTCAAAGTGATGCCTCAGTGGGTGTTGGCCGCGACGCTTTCAATACCTTCTTCAGTGAGACTGGAGCAGGCAAGCATGTCCCTAGGGCCATATTTGTCGATTTGGAACCAACTGTTATTGATGAAGTAAGGACTGGGACTTACCGCCAACTCTTCCACCCCGAGCAGCTCATTTCTGGGAAAGAAGATGCTGCTAATAATTTTGCAAGAGGACACTATACAGGTAATAAATCCTGCATCTAAATTACATTAGTGAACTCTTTTATTATGTTAATCTCATTGATTTCGCCTTTATGGTTGCCTTCTGCAGTCGGAAAGGAAATTGTAGATCTCTGCCTTGATCGAGTAAGGAAATTGGCCGATAATTGCACTGGTTTACAAGGATTTTTGGTGTTCAATGCTGTTGGTGGTGGTACTGGTTCTGGTTTGGGGTCCTTGCTGTTAGAACGGTTGTCTGTAGATTATGGAAAGAAGTCAAAGCTTGGATTCACCATCTATCCTTCTCCGCAGGTACTTACAGCTACAAATATTATGATTTTCTGCTCACCTGCATAAGTTTATGCAGTTTCTTATTCACGCTTGGCAGATGAAACAGGATTTTAGAAATGGCCATCCTCAAATATTTCTTCTAGACTGTTCTGTTATTGAAGAATATTTCTATTTATATGTTAGCTTATATCCGATACAATAAAATTAACAGCACTAACCAGTTCAATAATGTGGAGCTCATCTATGACTTATTTCTTTTGCATTACAGGTTTCAACAGCAGTTGTCGAGCCTTACAATAGTGTTCTCTCTACTCATTCCCTCCTTGAACACACAGATGTATCTGTGCTCTTGGACAATGAAGCTATCTATGACATTTGCAGGAGATCTCTAGACATCGAGAGACCAACATACACCAATCTGAACAGATTGATATCGCAAGTCATATCATCTTTGACAACATCATTGAGATTTGATGGAGCCATTAATGTTGATGTCACAGAGTTCCAGACTAACCTTGTACCATATCCCCGCATTCATTTCATGCTTTCCTCATATGCTCCTGTTATCTCAGCTGAAAAGGCATACCATGAGCAGATCTCTATCCCTGAGATCACAAATGCAGTTTTTGAGCCCTCAAGCATGATGGCCAAGTGTGATCCCAGGCATGGAAAATACATGGCCTGCTGCTTAATGTACAGGGGGGATGTTGTCCCCAAGGATGTTAATGCCGCAGTTGCTACTATCAAAACAAAAAGGACTGTACAGTTTGTTGACTGGTAAGAACAAGCCTAAGAAGAAAAAATAGTAATTTGTTTAATTTTTCTTTTTTTTAAAATTATATCCAAGGTTGTTGATCTAATGACTTTTGTGCCTGGATTCTGCAGGTGCCCAACAGGCTTCAAATGTGGCATTAACTATCAGCCTCCAACAGTTGTACCGGGGGGTGATCTTGCGAAGGTACAGCGAGCAGTGTGCATGATCAGCAACAACACAGCAGTGGCTGAGGTGTTCTCACGCATTGACCACAAATTTGATCTCATGTATTCGAAGAGGGCATTCGTTCACTGGTATGTTGGTGAAGGCATGGAAGAAGGAGAGTTTTCTGAAGCTCGTGAAGATCTGGCTGCTCTAGAGAAAGATTATGAGGAAGTTGGTGCTGAAGGTGTAGATGATGAAGAGGGGGGAAGTGAAGATTACTGATGTTCTGGTTATGCAAGACAAAGAGCCGTTCATCCATCTTCAACTATCTCTCTTCCTTTTGTTGTGTAGTACAAGAGTATCCATCTGAATGTTGTGAAGTTGTCACAATTGTCATTATGTTCTGCTTATGTGTTTAGTTTTTGGTATCAATGAAGTGACATTTAAAAAAATCTGAATGGTTTATGGTTCTATTTCACAAATATCACGTTTCCTTATTGTCACACATGCATTTGACTGGCATCAAAAGCCACATCAATTCGTTCATATATTTTGGCTTTCGCCATTTGGCAGCTGTATGATGTTTAGCAACCCATAAAAGTTCTGGACAAGTAAGAAATACTCGTATTTATGTTCCTCCGTTGTTGCATTGCATAGGAACCGAAACCCTACCCCTTAACCTTTCCTTATACTTGAACTTAGCCAAGTTAATTAAGTTGAGGACAATATTGGTATAACATGGTCAGTCAGAATGAGGGCTCTTAACAAAAAAGCGAAGACATCACATATAGGAAATGTGGACCAAAAACAACACATCCCTCATTCATCATGCAGTAATGTTCGAAAAATTGCTAGGCGGTAGGCAGGTGGCAGACAAGGGCCTAGCGCCTAGAGGATTAATCGGGGCCTAGGCATTTTTTATTTATTTATTATTATCTTCTATCTATATAAAGCAAGATGTAGAGAATGGTGAAACATTCAAAATACCAAAAAATGTCATTGGTTAATTCAAACATTAAGAATTAAAATTATTAATTAAATGAGGATAATATGGTAAATTCACACTTTTCATATTAAAAAAAAATTAAAATTTAAAACAAAATCAGATAATAGATCCTACTTTTATGGAACATAACTACTCATATTATCTTTTCTTAATTCTAAAAATAAAATAAAAAATAAAAAAAGAAAATCAATTGGCATATGCGTGAGCGTGTGCCAAGGGGGCTAGTAATTATTTTGTATTATAAATTATCCCTTGGCTGGAAGGAACCCAAAGTGTAGTACCAATAAACAGTTTTGTCATCACAAGGGATGACACCAGATCTAACACCATTCCCAAAGAACCGCATGAAAATGGGATCAAAACCATGAGGGCTCTTGAAGTCGGCACGACCTCTAATAGCAGATCTCCCTGTAAATGCCGGCTGTTTGAAGCCAAGCCATTTCGCAACCACGGAGTTCAGTCCATCACACCCAACCAAGACCTTTTCAATCAAGGCGTTGATATTGTAAGTGATTAGATTCAAGATACTTATACGTATAATCGAAAGGCGGCCTAAAACATTATATATAGTAAGGCAAGGCTTTGCGTTCTCTCAACAATAAGAACTTTATATAGTTAATGGTGTACAATGTGCAGCTATCAAGGTTGAGATGTTCTTATGCACCAGATTAGTCTACCTTGGCTTTGAGGATGGTTCCATCAGCAAGATGAACCAGCTTAAAGTAGCCTGATTCGTCAATTGAAACCACCTTGGATGAGAACCTGATGGTGCCACTAGGGAGCTCATTTGCAAGAGCTTCCAACAACAAGTTCCTTTTCACACATCGAACTTCACGATCTCCGCTGCACATCAGTTAAACTCTCAAATTCTCAATCATCTGAGCATGCTCAAACTGAACGTTAATAGTCTTGTTATAAGTGATTTTCAATAGAGGGTAAAAATTAGAAAAACAGGAAAACAATATTCGGGGTCGAAAGGTATGCGAAAATGAGATGCAGCAACTAGAGGATTAGAAGCTACTGAGGAACTTAGACTGCTCTACGTATAAACTTACTTTTTTCCCCTGGCCTTAAATGGCATTTCAAATATTGGAAGCCCAGAAACCGTTGAGGAAGTCACATTCCTGTATTCAAAACTCTGCAATCAGTTTCATGTGTGCCTGTAAAGCAAGTAACTACTAGCTGAAAATATATATATATACACACACACACACAAAGAGCAATTGTCCATAAATTTATCAAGCAAAACTAACTCGGTTTATTTTTGGCTGTGTTGTCAAAGTGTTCAAACATTGACACAATAACATGTCAAATTGTCCAAAATGATGACATAATGTACCCATGAACCGTCTCATGTTGTCGGCGAAGAGTATCGCCAATACCGAGGGCATCTAATGCCTTCCATGCATTTGTCTATGTTGAGAATGCAAACCCTGCTGTCCTCAAACTATCCGACGATTCCAACACCAAGCTTCGGATGCTAAGCCTGCAGCCAAAAAAATTTGAATTTTGCTTGCTGCATAGAGTCATAGTGAACTACATGCTTACAATCATAACTTGTTTTAGCAGTACTAAAACACACACAGACATGCACAGATGAGAGAGAGAGAGAGAGAGAGAGAGAGACCTATGAAGTCCTAAGTGAAAACATTAGAGAATGAGAAGAATCTGAGAGAATTGAAGAAAAAGATTTTGTTTTCTATTTCTGTTTCTTGCTAAATCTATCAATTACCAGCCTACACGATTCTTATGTATTGTTACATTGTAATCTTCTCGACTAAGCAATCTAACTAACTCAACAAATCACGACATGACACTCGTCATCTTATAATAGGTACAAGTGCCTTTATATCCTATCACTAAGGATGTTGCAAGGCCAGCAATCCCAGCTCCTACAATCACAACTTGTGCTTCTGCTTCTCTACTTCCATGAATGATATTTGAGGCTTTTACTTTGGTTTTAGTGGAAACAGACTCACAGAACAAAGATATAGACATAGAAGGATGAGATGGGTATTTATATTATATTTTGCAGCGGCAATTGGATAGTGCTATAGTGGGAGTACAATTTAGATGACGATCACACCAAACACAAGTGAAAACAGCCAATGTTCAATCTGATCTACCTTATCTATTATTAATGAACTTCAATTTTGAAGCACAAACCCCAATGATGCCATCAAATGCATTTTATTGTTTATTTAGCAGCCATATCTTTTTAGCAGCTATCTAGTGTAATATTGTTTGTTGGATTCATCGGTATAAGCCGTCTTACACCCACTAAATCTTAATCTAATGGCATTTCTCTTTTCAACGTTAAAAGATGTCTCAAGTTCGAATCTTGTTTCCCTTGTTGTTAATAAAGATTAAAAAGAAATGTCCCCTTACAGAAACTTCATACAAATTATAAAATAACAAAAGAAAGTTCTTGCACTAATATGATTGACATATAAGGTTACATGCAAATCACTATTATATATGCAGAGGAAGTATCATTGCATTTAAGAGATGCTGAGCTTCCCACAATCAAAATCTGCCTTCTTCAACAACAAACCAGCCAGGATTAGAGATAAACATTTGTCCCTGAAGAAGTTCATAATTTTTCCATTACTATCTTGTAAGAAACCAGCCACATAAAATAATCAGACTCACAAAAAGTGAGCAAGAAGGTTTTGGTTCAATTGGGACAGTCCAGCAGGCCATGGCGGATCCAAGTGGCACCGACCCGTTATCCTTCCACTGCCAAGAGAGGGAGGTAGTCGTTGCTCTGTGAAGCCAGCCTTACGCAGTGCCCTCCTCTCTAGAAACCCAGTGACCCAGAGCCTTCGCTCAAGCCACAAGGTTCAACTCCTGGCTTGGAATGGGTGGGCCAGAAGATAGCCAACCCAAACCCGACCAGCTAATACTAGGCCAATGTTCCAGCACCTCAAAGCCCCCACTTGGGTTACAAGCTCACGTTGCGAAGCTCGGCGTTACAACTTCCTCGTGTTAGGCTTATAAAGTGTAGTTTTTTATATCAACCGAGCGATGTGGGATAAGTTGCAGGAGCGAGTGCATCTTGGCCTTCTGATAATGACTTGACTTTTGCAAGGGTTTTTAGGGGGAAAAATAGAGATAAAAAGGAAAGATTAGTCTACCTTAGCTTTGAAGATGGTCCCGTCTGCCAGATGCACCAGCTTAAAGTAGCCCGATTCTTCAACGGAAACCACCTTGGATGAGAACCTGATGGTGCCACTAGGGAGTTCATTTGCAAGGCCTTCCAACTACAAGTTCCTTTTCAAGCATCGAACTTCATGGTCTCCGCTGCACATCATTTAGACTCTCAATCATTTGCGCATGCTTGAATATTGATACTAACAAAATCAATGAAATAGAAGCAAAGTGATAGAATCTAGCAAACAATTGAAATCCAATATTAAGCATCAGTAAGAAATACTTTTAGCACTTATACTATTGATAAACTTACTGTTTTCCTTTGGCCTTAAATGACATCTCAAACGTTTGAAGCCCTGTAATTCTTGAGGAAGTCACATTCCTGTACATTCAAATCTCTGCAATCAGTTTCGTGCGTGCAAAAGTAGAACTTAGTAAGTACCAACATACATGTTAGGATTGTATTTGCGTAACTAACGGTCGAGATTGGCAGTCTGATAACATAACATGTTAGGAAATTACCCATCAAGTGTGACATGATGTTGGCGAAGAGAATTGGCAAGACCAAGGGCATTTAAGGCCTTCCATGCATTTATCCATCTTGTGAATGCAAACCCTGTTGTCCTCAAACTATCAGATGATTCCAACACGAAGCTTCCAATCCCCAGCCTGCACCCAGAAATTTCAATTTTGCTTCCAACCATAGTAATATATGAACCATGAGAGAGAGAGAGAGAGAGAGAACCTGTGAAGTCCTAAGGATGTTGCAAGGCCAGAAATTCCAGCTCCCACAATCATAACGTCTGCTTCTGCTTCCATGTTGTACTTGATTATGCTCTGGAGACTCAGGCTTTCTTTTACTTGGGTTTTGATACAGTGTGGAAAGAGAAGAACAAAGATACACAGAAGAGACCAATGCGAATGAGAGATGACTATATTATTCATATTTGTGATGGGGATGTAAAAGACAGGCTTAATTGACGAATAATGACAGCAGCAGACAGTGTTTGGGTTTGACTTCCCTTCTCTTCTTCTTCTTGTGCTCAAAACAGTTAAGTTGTCTGTTTTGACTGTGGAGGCAAATCAAAATAAACTCTGGGTTGTTTCAAGTTTAAAGCCGCAAGATAATCATCGGGAACTTCTTCTCTAGTTCAATATTTTTTCTTATGGTGGTATAATTGAGGAGTGCATGCTGACGTTTTTGGAGCATCGTAAACAGGACAGAAGTATAGCCGTCCGCCTATACTATTCTTAAAGAAACATGATCAGAACCGAGTATAGCTGCTCGGATACCCGAGTATGGCCGGTTGGCTATACGATTTATAAAATAAATATTTAAATATAGCCGCTCGGCGATACCTTTCCAAAGAAATATTAATAAAAAAATAAAACCACGTATAGCCGTGCGGCTCTACTATTTATAAATAAAAAACCGAATATAGCAGCACGACTATACTAAGAAGTTGTTTAAAATAAATATAGCCGCACGGCTATACCGTTTTTAAGAAACATTAATAAAACCAAGTCTAGCCCTATACTATTTTTTTTAAAAAGGACCAAAATAAGTATAGCCGACTGGCTGTAATGGGTATAGCCGCACGGCTATACTATTTAATAAAAACATTTAAGGCAAAAGGACTTTTTATCTTTTCTAATTTTCCTGCATCTCTTTTCTTCATTCTTGTCTCACATCTCCCTCTTCATTTTCATTATTTAATTGAAAAACATAAACAAATAATCATTACATTTTATTTTTATTTATAAAAAATGAAACAAGGACATACCAGAACGGTTATTTTTCAACATAAACAAATTATATAACATAATATAACCACCAAGGGAATGAAGAAAATCTCACAGTATCAGAAGAATCCACCACCAACCTCAACTGCTGGATGAAACATATTTTCAACAATAAACAATGAGATGCCTAATATCAAGTACTTAAATTTGAAGGGTGCAAAAGTCAATCGGGATGGTCTTGTCATGTTGTTGCGCGGATGCAAAGATCTGGTGATGTTGGACGCTAGAGATTGTTCTGGTTTCGATGAGAATGACGATGAAATATCAAAACTTGCGTCTCATATTAGTAAATTTATGTGCGAGGTTTCTGAATTTCCTGAATTTCTTTGTGGTATGGACAATTTTGTTCTTCCTGTTGATGGATACTCATTTCATCTGCATGTGGAGGATACTTGGGATGAAATGCTCAATGATTTGCGCGATGCGTTCAATGATTTGGGCGATGAGGAATGAAGAACTATTTGATTGTAGTAAGCGATATCTCATCTTTTTTATATTTACAACACTAATGAGCAATTATGTGTGTTGAGTGTGGTGTTCATCGTGTGTTTTTGGACAATGTTACTCTAATGAGGGCTTGTTATAAGTTCCTATCTTGATTTCATAATAAGATGTATGCTTAATTTGGAAAATGGCCATTCTAAAGTCTTTCGCTACATTTTCTGTAATATCACATGTGCTTGCGATTGTTCTTCAGCCTTGCATCTGCCTCTATTTTTATCTTAACTTTCCCTTCCCACCAAAGGTTTTCCTAGCTAAATTTCTTGGTGAAAGAATGTTGGTTGCACCAGCTTAACAATAGGCACAACCAGTAGAAAAATGAAATAATATGTTATATTTAAGAATGAGATGCTACTTCTCATCTAACACATGTTGTTTGAATTCTCATTTAGAATAGTTCATATAACAATGTCATATGACCTCTGATACCTCAAATTAATTTCAAAATAGAGTTGCAAACTTCCCTTTGTTGTCTCGTTAGATTGTTTTATATCCAATTTTTCATCTACATAGAATATAGCGCGAACTGACATATCTCATAGCAGAAGAGCATGGTCGTCAAGTGCAATGAGAAAAAATGTTGTAATTTGGTTTAGTTCATAATTACAACAGATACATTTTAGAAAGTAAATTGCTATGCAAGCAATTTTATACTATGAAATTCAAAATTCTTTGATCCACAAAATGTTGGCGGTACCTTATTATTATTATTATTATTATTATTATTATTATTATTATTGGTATTTATGGGTTTAACCTGTATTATTTGTTAGAAATAAAATTCATTTTTTAATCTTGCCCAATGGGCTAATAGCTGAAAATCATTAGAATGAGAGGTATCAGTAAGAATTTAAATTCTCATTCCCCAATATCGCTTGTATAAATAAAATAATTGAAGAAATAACTCTAGTCCACCCTAAACCCTAAAATGATATGACAAAATTGTATATTTAAAAATTTATAGCCGCACGGCTGTACTTCCCAGATATTTTAAAAGTATAGCCGGAGAGTATAGCCGCGCGGCTATACCCTTTAAAATCCAAACGAACACGAAGCTTGCACTCGCAGTGGACGGAGGTTGCAGACCCAGTCACAGGCACATCCATTTCGCTTCTCTATCAACTCAAGCTTCGATTTTCAGTTTCGACTGCTTCGTCCTTCGGGTTCAACACCGAAAAAACACCCAACCCGCCTAGGAGGCCCGCCCAGCCGCCTAGCACCCGCCTAGCCGCCTAGCCGCTCGCCTAGGCCGATTTTCCGAACACTGCGATTCACTGAAAGTCTGAAACCCGAAATTGAAGAAGTTTAGCTGCAAATTTGATCTTGAGATTGAGATTGGGAAGCCGAAGCAAGCACAAGTCAGGTCCATAGAAGAAGAGATCATGAGACTCTTAATTCATCTATTTCCATTCCTCTCCCTGTTTCCCGCCTTATTCTCTTCTCTCTAGGCTCTCTCCCAAACCACATGTTCACCTCACCACACCAACGAAAACTACGACAATTCCTCCCTCTGCCAACTCCGCCTTATTCTCTTCTCTCTTTCCATTGACGGCATGGCGCAGAAGAAAACAACACAAAATTTGCTGACTTGGTGTCTGTCTTCAGTGGAAGGAAATGATGAAGCTATCCTATCATGGAGTTTCTATGGTCTTGCCAATAACCAGGTTTTTGAGGTTGAGGCAATGACCCTTTAATTTTGAAGGATAGCAAAGATTATTCAGCAACTAACATCTCCAATTTTGAAGGATTCAAAAGGTGACAAATATTTTAATCTGATCTCTTAAAAATTTGTATATAATAATGGCTATAATATGCCGTTAGAGAAACAGACATAGAGGTGTCCATATCACTGTGCTGGTTGTAACAGTTGGCTAATATGTACCTACAGGAACTATGAATATGTCTGTTTTCTAACCGTCTAGTATTCAGTCCCATATAGCATGGCTGGTCTAACAGATGTTCTATAAACTTAGCTTTCAATTCTAGCAAAATATGATGATCACACTATCTCCATTCTCCCCTTGTATATATGGATGATTGAGTACATGCTAGATAGTGAAAGTTTTTGCTTTTTGATATACTCTTAGTAGTGCAATTGGTTGCTCTTATGTCTTCGTCAGAACCAAAGGCTGCTCTTGGTTAGCAGAATTCAAAGAAATATGGTTCCAGTGACCATCTAGTAGACGCAACTTTGCCCGCTACTGAAGTCAATTCATCATAACTGAGTATAAGGAATGGTACAAATAATCTTCACTATTGTTATCAACAGTGTCTTCTGCATCACGATTCTCTTTCTTTGTTTTAATGAAAGTTTGTAACTTAAATTTGTGTTTCTTATAAAAAGAAAAGTTATAAATTGCTCTTATTATAGAGTTCATGCAATAGAATTTGGTTCATAAAAGTGTTGAGACAGACTTGTTGTATCTACTCAGCTTTTTTTGTTCATAGTATTTTGGATGTGTTATTAAAAGTGTGAAGATAGCATTTTATTCCTATGGTAAATGGATGCTATATGTGCAACGCTTATGATTTCCTATCTCAGTTATAGGAGAAACAAAGACTTCCGTAGCTTCTGGAAATGAGCATATTGGGGAGAAGAAATTAACGGATGTCTTAGTTAATTGGCGAAACTTCTTATAAGAAGATGGAGTCCAAAATAGTAAAGGAGCCACGCACAGTTCCAACAATGAGGCACTCATTACCTATTTCTAGTCCAGGCAAGGGATATGACTTACAAATTATTATTTTATTTATTTTGGAACTGCAGAATTGGTTATACTTTAAGTCTTTTTTTAAGTTTAATAAAATTGGTAATATCTTCCTGCTCGAGATGCTCCTTGGAAGTGGGTAACTTCTCCTTTTAAGATGTTACATATGTGTATTCTATCATGATTTCAACAACTCATGTTGTGATTTGAATTAGAGTTAATATATTGTTTGGTATTAGAAGTTGATCAGAAAAATGTTGCTTGAGAATATGTGTGGTTTTTTTTTTGTTAACTTAAATCTTCTAGTGGGATCGCTTTTGCATCCTATGTTGATGTTGTGAATGCACTGTTTTGTCATGGCTGCTGTTTTACATATTTACATATAACAAGTTAATTAAGTGCTCTCAAAAGCTTCATTGATGTTTCTTTCTTTAGGGGAGGCTTCATCCTTGATGCAGCCACACCTGGAGAATTCATTGGTGGGTTAAAGACTACCATGTAATGCCAGGAACCAAGCCAAACAAAAAAAATTAGAAACTCAGAGAGAATGAGAGGGGAAATTGACTCTTTCCAACTAAGAGGAACAAGACATTGTCATTAAAGACTACCAATAGATTGATAGTGTTCTTATGGTCAACAAAGACAAGAATTCCAGGGCTGCTCACCTTGAGTACACCTGATGAATCAGTGAGGGGTGTGTTTCTTTTAGTCTGCACTGTATATGGAGAGTTTGACTCTAATTAGAAGATAATTGTATTAATTTGATAAAGTTTTCTGTAACTGTCTCTCACCTTAAAAAATCTCACAATTAATTAGCAGCATTGGAAACTTGATTAGAAAGTAGAAACCCTACAGTATATAGTTTAAGTTGAGTAGCTGCGAAGACAATTAGTAAGCTATCAATACTAAAGTTGAATAGTGGGGAGGCAAATTACTAAAGTTTCAAGGACAGATAAATAGGATGAATTTCTCATAAGAGAATGACATGATTTGAATTCCCATTATAATTGTATTGCAAGTACCCTTCTGCTCGGGAAAGACAGTTAACAGAGAGAGGTTACGCGGGAAGCAAAACATAAGCTTTCTAGTTGGTGAGTTTGCAAAGAAGGGTGCCCTAGAAATTTTAAAATTCCGTGGCCTAGTTCCATTAGTTTATACTTTATAGTTATTAATTTGCTAGTTTCAATATATCCAAAGTAGATATTGAAAAAATGGAAATTTCACTGTAAATCAATATGAGAGTTCAATTATTTCTTCTTCTTTTTTCTTTTTCTTTTTCGTGCGAACATCTGCCTTGGATCTACCTCATTCTCTCGAGTGCTACATGTGTATTTTACCGAGTCTTTAAGATGTGTACGAAAAACGGAAGTATTATTGAAAGACACATACATACGTGTATAAGACAAGTATTAAATGGGAAAATGCTCCATTCTTAGTAAATTTAGGGTTTAGCTCTAAAAATTCTTTATACGGGTAATAACTCAAAAAATGTAAAAAATCAAAAAGGGACCATAGAGACTCGAGTAATGACCTAATAGTAATGGATAATGCTCTAAACGAAAATAAGGGAAAAAAATTTATTAAAAAAAAGGGACACCAATATAACGAGCGGCAATACTCTTTAAAGATATTACATTTAACCGTATAGCATATACTATTTATTTAAAAAAATGAAAAAGACCCTAGTACAGTCATGTTCTGTACTATTTATTAAATTAAATTAAATTAAAAAAAGGACCCGGCTCAAAGCACCTAATTTTTTTAATTTATTTTTTAGCCGCCATAGCCGCAGCACAATTATACTGTGTGGCTGTACTATTTACTAAAAAAATTTCAAAAAATCCGCAATAAGAACTAATAGCATGAAAAGCACCATTGCACAACATGATCATAGTAGTTTAGAGGATTATCCATTACTATTAGGCGTACGTGTTTTATTCGACAAAATTTGGCCAAGTTAGAACTGAAAAGTTCGGCCACTATACAATATTTTTAATATAATTTATTGAAATATTGAAATATATATTATTTATATTCTACAATATTTGAAAATTATGTGTACAATACGTTAATTTTGTGCGTATTATTGAAAATTTTGTATAATACACGTGTATTGAACTTCAAGAATACGTAGGTACGTGTACAATATATGTATTGTATGTTTGCTTGTTAAAAAAAACGTGTATTTTACCGAATCTTTAAGATGTGTACAAAAAAGGGAAGTATTATTGAAAAATACGTGTATAATACCAGTATTAAACGGGAAAATGCTAAATTCTTTATACAAGTAATAACTCTGGAAAAGTAAAAAATGAAAAGGGGACAATAGAGACTCGAGTAATGGCCTAATAGAAATGGATAATGTTCTAAACTAATCTTGTTGATAAATGAAAAAAAGGGAAAAAAATTATATATATAAAAAAAAGGTACCCAATACATATATATATATATATATATACATACATATTTAAAGAGTGTAGCCAATCGGCTATATTATTTATTAATAAATAAATAAATAAGGGGCCCCAGTATAGCCAGCCAGCTAGCTATACTCTTTAAATATTTTATATTTAAAGGTATAGCCACGCAGATGTATTATTTAATATTTTTTAGAAAAAGAGGACTCACCTAGCCCCCAGGAACTGATTCTCGTTTCGTAGGCATGCCACAATTTTGAGCTCATACTCGTTTCTTTTGCTTGATCATTTAAACTTATTATTATTATTATTATTATTATTATTCTTGGTATTTATGAGTTTAACTTGTATTATTTGTTAGAAATAAAATTCACTTTTTATTCTTGCATAAAGGGCTAATAGCTGGAAATCATTATAATGGGAGGTATCATAAAGAATTTAAATTCTCATTCCCCAATATCGCTTGTATAAATAAAATAATTGAAGAAATAACTCTAGCCCACCCTAAACCCTAAAATGATATGACAAAATTGTATATTTAAAATGTTATAGCCGCACGGCTGTACTTTCTAAAATATTCGGATATTTTAAAGCTATAGCCGTTTGGCTATACTCTTTAAAATATTCAAATATTTTAAGATTATAGCCGATCGGCTATATTCTTCGAATATAATCCAAACGAACACGAAGCTTGCACTCGCAGAGGGCGGAGGTTGCAGACCCAATCACAGCCATTTCAGTTCGATTTTCAGTTTCTACTGCTTCGTCCTCCTAGTTCGACACCGAAAAAAGACCCACCCCGCCTAGGAGGCCCGCCCAGCCGCCTAGCTCCCGCCCAGCCGCCTAGCTCCCGCCTAGGCCGATTTTCCGAACACTGCGATTGACTGAAAGTCTGAAACCCGAAATTGAAGAAGTTTAGCTGCAAATTTGAGCTTGAGATTGAGATTGGGAAGCCGAAGCAAGCACAAGTCAGGTCCATAGAAGAAGAGATCATGAGACTCTTAATTCATCTATTTCCATTCCTCTCCCTGTTTCCCGCCTTATTCTCTTCTCTCTAGGCTCTCTCCCAAACCACATGTTCACCTCACCACACCAACGACAACTACGACAATTCCTCCCTCTGCCAACTCCGCCTTATTCTCTTCTCTCTTTCCATTGACGGCATGGCGCAGAAGAAAACAACACAAAATTTGCTGACTTGGTGTCTGTCTTCAGTGGAAGGAAATGATGAAGCTATCCTATCATGGAGTTTCTATGGTCTTGCCAATAACCAGGTTTTTGAGGTTGAGGCAATGACCCTTTAATTTTGAAGGATAGCAAAGATTATTCAGCAACTAACATCTCCAATTTTGAAGGATTCAAAAGGTGACAAATATTTTAATCTGATCTCTTAACAATTTGTGTCTAATAATGGCTATAATATGCCGTTAGAGAAACAGACATAGAGGTGTCCATATCACTGTGCTGGTTGTAACAGTTGGCTAATATGTACCTACAGGAACTATGAATATGTCTGTTTTCTAACCGTCTAGTATTCAGTCCCATATAGCATGGCTGGTCTAACAGATGTTCTATAAACTTAGCTTTCAATTCTAGCAAAATATGATGATCACACTATATATATGCATAACAAAACGCTCCATTTTACCTATCGTGCTTTGATTCTATGAGCCACATCATCTCCATTCTCCCCTTGTATATATGGATGATTGAGTACATGCTAGATAGTGAAAGTTTTTGCTTTTTGATATACTCTTAGTAGTGCAATTGGTTGCTCTTATATCTTCGTCAGAACCAAAGGCTCCTCTTGGTTAGCAGAATTCAAAGAAATATGGTTCCAGTGGCCATCTAGTAGATGCAACTTTGAACCAGTGGCCATCTTTCCTAAGTTAAGAGTATATAACTTCGCAACATTGAAATTGTAGCGCAGTTGTGACTGGTTGGTAATTTTTTTGCCTTGTCATTTATTGAACCTGCCTTCCTTCCTTTGTGTGGTAACACTTGTCTTGTTGAACATAATCATGCAGATAGTGAAGAAAGAGATCTCGTTAATATTTTGCCTAGTCTCAGTCTAAAGCCTTTGAATCTTCCTGCTCGAGATGCTCCTTGGAAGTGGGTAACTTCTCCTTTTAAGATGTTACATATGTGTATTCTGTCATGATTTCAACAACTCATGTTGTGATTTGAATTAGAGTTAATATATTGTTTGGTATGAGAAGTTGATCAGAAAAATGTTGCTTGAGAATATGTGTGGTTTTTTTTTTGGTTAACTTAAATCTTCTAGTGGGATCGCTTTTGCATCCTATGTTGATGTTCTGAATGCACTGTTTTGTCATGGCTGGTGTTTTACATATTTACATATAACAAGTTAATTAAGTGCTCTCAAAAGCTTCATTGATGTTTCTGTCTTCAGTGGAAGGAAATGATGAAGCTATCCTATCATGGATTTTCTATGGTCTTGCCAATAACAAGGTACAGTTTTTAGGCCCCAATCTCAAATTCTGACTATTTATTTCTGGTTTGGTTAAGCAATCGATTGATTGGTTTGGTTCTTCTTGCTTGAAACTTGATAAATCTTTATGCATTCGATATTCGTCCACTGGTGGTTCTTCTTGGTTGGACTGCTTTTCATTCTTTGGATATTGCATTTTTGTTATAGATTTTGACATTTGATCATGCCCTCTTGTTTGCTGATAGAAAAAAAAAAAAAAAGATAAAGAAAAAAAGAAGAAGAAGAGATTTGTCTCCTCCTCCTCTTGCATAGGAACACAAAAACCAACCCACCAAAGAACATAATTTTATTTTGAAATATTACACCACCTCAAGTGAAAAATCTAATTCATTTAAGCTTTTATATTTGTTCTTGTATTAGCATATGTGTTTGTGCAGTGTGAACTCTACCTCAACTCCGAAGAAAAAATAAAAATAAAAATTAGAGGGTGCATTTGCTAACGCATGGGTTGGGAATCTCTTAATTATATTTAACTTTTCAAACTGACTTCAAAAGCACCAGATTAATACGCCAACATGAAATATAGTTTATCGAGCCTCTATTAGTGTAAAAGGACTGTGACTGCATTAGCTAAAAATGCTTTAGAGGAAGGATCGACTTCCAGTTCATTGAGATCCCTTTCACTATAAAAACCAGGTTTTTGAGGTTGAGGCGATGACCCTTGACCACTCAGCATTACAACTGTAGCTGGCATGCTCGGTCTATTTGCCGGGTTATGCTGCACACTTGAAAGACCTACATGAATTGATCTCACAACTTCATGTGGATCACTGGAGTCCCCTACTGATGTATCAAGCACTTCAATGGACCTGCCTTCTGTGTATAGCATCCATGCCTAAAAGAATTGATCAAAAGTTCAAAACCATTGTGCTTAATTAAAAGAAGAAACAGAAACAAGTAATGAGTAAATCCTCTGTTCCTCTTCCTACTCGCTATCTCTAGCACCAACACACCTATTCTTCAACTCAATGAAATCCTCTGTTTCTCTTCATGTGTAACCTCATTCTTCAACTCATTGAGTCCTTGTCTAGAATGTTTTGAGAGCCTTTTCACAGCTATTTCTTGTCCATCTTTTAATGTACCCTGAAATCCATTAGCCATATATGATGACCAAAATCCATACTCTGTTGTTTGCAAATGTTCAATATACGACTTGTATCCATAGTCCCGACCCAAAAGACATGTGGAAGCTGTCAAGCCAACTGTAGGGAGGACTATATTTGATTTTACCTTAAAGACTGATCCGAAACCACCTTCTCCAAGTTTATTTTTGTTTGAAAAGTTTTTAGTTGCATGAACAAGAGCAGCTTGAAAGTAAAACAGCAGTATAGCCGTGCCGCTATACTATGTATATCTAAAAAAAAAGGACGCTCCCAGCCCCTAGGTGGCACGTGTCAAAAGAGCACAGACTATTTTTTTTAAAAAAAGGGAAAACGAGTACAGCCGGACGGCTACACGATTTTTTAAATGATTAGCCGACCGGCTATACTATTTATATATATATATATATATATATATATATATATATAAAGACCAGCCCATGACCTAAGCCCACGTGTCAAAGAGGTAAGCTATTTTTTATGCAAAAACGAGTTTCGCTGCTATACTATCTTTTGAAAAACAATTAGGCAAAACTGAGTACAACCGTGCGGCTATACCCTTTTTTACAGATATATATTATTTTTATTCAGTAATACGTGTATAATACGTGAATTTTGTGTGTCTTACTGAATTTTTTGTAAAAAATGCGTATTAAACATGAGAAATACGAGCGTATGTGCATTATACATTATTAACCGTGAAAATGCTTAAATCTTTATACGGGTAATAACTTCGGATAAGTAAAAAATCAAAAAGGGACGATAGATACTCGAGTAATGACAGAATAATAATGGGTTGGGCTCTTGGGCTATGGAGAAATTGAATTAAGACACCCAAACGATTTCACAAAAGACTTAATAAATAGAAATTAATTAATTTGTGTTCTTTTTCTTCAATCTCTTTACATTAAATAATAATTAAAATATAATTACTAAGCAAAGTGATTAAAAAAGGCTAAGATATCACTTGATTACGTATAGTAAATTAAAGAAGTAGGCCAAAAAACAAAAGTAAAGAAACATATTTTATATTTTTTTAATATTGAAAGTTAAAAAATAGTATAGCCGTGCGGCTATACTAAGTATCTTTAAAAAATGACGTTCTAAGCCCTAGGTGCCACGTGTCAAAAGAGTAAAGGCTATTTTTTAAAATATAAAAAAAGACGAGTACAGCCGAGCGGATATACTATTTTTTAAATTTTAAAAAATGTATAGCCGGCCGGCTATACAAATATATATATATATATATATATAGAAAGACCAGCCCATGGCCTAAGCCCACGTGTCAAAGAGGTAACGCCGGCCGGCTATACTATTTTTTATGCAAAAACGTGTATAGCCGCTCGGCTAGACTATCTATTTGGAAAACAATTGGGGAAAACTGAGTACAGCCGTGCGGTTTTACCCTTTTTTAAAAGGCATATATTATTTTAAGGGAGTTTCACTAAAACACCCAAAATAGAGGTTGAAATTATAAAAAAACCCAACACCCAAAACACTTTATAAACACACCCAAAACCCATCATTATACACACTCAAAACCCATTTATAAACACACCCAAAAAGTTGACTTTGGGGTTGATTTTGGGTGTATTTCTATGTTTAAATAGTGCTTGGGTTTTTTTATAAATACATGTCTAGGATTGGGTTTATTTATAAATTTGTATTATTTTTATTCCGTAATACATGTATAATACGTGAATTTTGTGTGTCTTACTGAATTTTTTGTAAAAAATATGTGCATTTAAACATGAGAAATACGTGCGTACGTGTATAATACATTATTAAACATGAAAGTGCTAAAATCTTTATACGGGTAATAACTTTGGAAAAGTAAAAAATCAAAAGGGGATGATAAATACTCAAGTAATGGCACAATAGTAATGGATATGGTTCTTGGGCTATGGAGAAATTGAATTAAGACATCCAAACGATTTCACAAAAGACTTAATAAATAGAAATTAATTACTTTGTGTTCTTTTTCTTCAATCTCTTTACATTAAATAATAATTAAAATATAATTACTAAGCAAAGTGATTAAAAAAGGCTAAGATATTACTTGATTATATATAGTAGATTAAAGAAGTAGGCCAAAAAACAAAAGCAAAGAAACATATTTCACATATTTTTAATTTTGAAAGTAAAAAATAGAGTATCGCCACGCTGTATACTATGTATATCTTAAAAAAAGGACGCTCCCGCCCTAGGTGCCACATGTCAAAAGAGTAAAGGCTATTTTAAAAAAATAAAGAAAATCGAGTACAGTGGCGCCTATACTATTTTTTAAATTAAAAACCGATAGTGTGATATATACATATATATATATATATATATATATATATATAAAGAACAGCCCGTGGCCTAAGCCCACGTGTCAAAGAGGTAAAGCTGGACGGCTATACCATATTTTATGCAAAAACGTGTATAGCCGCACGGCTATACTATCCCTTTGAAAACAATTAGGAAAACTGAGTACAGCCGTGCGGCTATACCTTTTTAAAGGTATATATTATTTTTATTCAATAATACGTGTATACTATGTGAATTTTGTGTGTCTTACTGAATTTTTTGTTAAAAATACGTGTATTAAACATGAAAAATATGTGTGTACGTGTATAATACATTATTAAACGTGAAAGTGCTAAAATCTTTATACGGGTAATAACTTTGGAAAAGTAAAAAATTAAAAAGGGACGATAGATACTCGAGTAATGGCATAATAGTAATGGATAGAGTTCTTGGGCTATGGAGAAATTGAATTAAGACACCCAAATGATTTCACAAAAGGCTTAATAAATAGAAATTAATTACTTTGTGTTCTTTTTCTTCAATCTCTTTACATTAAATACTAATTAAAATATAATTACTAAGTAAAGTTATTAAAAAAGGCTAAGATATTACTTGATTATGTATAGTAAATTAAAGAAGTAGGCCAAAAAACAAAAGTAAAGAAACATATTTTATTTTTTTTAATATTGAAAGTAAAAAAATAGTATAGCCGCACGGCTATACTAAGTATGATTAATATTTTTTAATCATGCAGATAGTGAAGAAAGAGATCTCGTGAATATTTTGCCTAGTCTCAGTCTAAAGCCTTTGAATCTTCCTGCTCGAGATGCTCCTTGGAAGTGGGTAACTTCTCCTTTTAAGATGTTACATATGTGTATTCTATGATGATTTGAACAACTCATGTTGTGATTTGAATTAGAGTTAATATATTGTTTGGTATGAGAAGTTGATCAGAAAAATGTTGCTTGAGAATATGTGTGGTTTTTTTTTTGGTTAACTGGGATCGCTTTTGCATCCTATGTTGATGTTCAATGCAATCGCTTTTGTCATGGTGGTGTTTTACATATTTACATATAACAAGTTAATTAAGTGCTCTCAAAAGCTTCATTGATGTTTCTGTCTTCAGTGGAAGGAAATGATGAAGCTATCCTATCATGGATTTTCTATGGTCTTGCCAATAACAAGGTACGGTTTTAGGCCCCAATCTCAAATTCTGACTATTTATTTCTGGTTTGGTTAAGCAATCGATTGATTGGTTTGGTTCTTCTTGCTTGAAACTTGATAAATCTTTATGCATTCGATATTCGTCCACTGGTGGTTCTTCTTGGTTGGACTGCTTTTCATTCTTTGGATATTGCATTTTTGTTATAGATTTTGACATTTGATCATGCCCACGTGTCAAAGAGGTAAATTATTTTTTTATGCAAAAACGCGTATAGCCGCACGGCTATACTATGTTTTTGAAAAACAACGAGGGAAAACTGAGTACCGCCGTGCGGCTATACTCTATTTTGAAAGTATATATTATTTTTATTCAGTAATATGTGTATAATACGTGAATTTTGGGTGTCTTATTGATTTTTTTGTAAAAAATACGTGTATTAAACATGAGAAATATGTGCGTACGTGTATTATACATTATTAAACGTGATAGTGCTAAAATCTTTATACTGGTAATAACTTTGGACAAGTAAAAAAATCAAAACGGGACGATAGATACTTGTGTAATGGCATAATAGTAATGGATAGGGCTCTTGGGCTATGGAGAAATTGAATTAAGACATCCAAACGATTTCACAAAAGACTTAATAAATAGAAATTAATTACTTTGTGTTCTTTTTCTTCAATCTTTTTACATTAAATAATAATTAAAATATAATTACTAGGAAAAGTGATTAAAAAATGCTAAGATATTACTTGATTACGTATAGTAAATTAAAGAACTAGGCCAAAAAATAAAAGGAAAGAAACATATTTTATATTTTATAAATATTTTATGCAAAATAAAGAGTATAGCCGTGCGGCTATACTATGCATATCTTAAAAAAAGGACGCTCCCAGCCCCTAGGTGCCACGTGTCAAAAGAGTAAATGCTATTTTTTCAGCTTTGGGCCCCACTTCGTTTTAATCCTTAACATTGGAGAATAAGGGTGTTTTCAGCTTCAAAAAATGGGAAATGGGGTATTTGGGTGAGAAGGGGAAATTTGGAGAAGAAGGCTAAGGCTTATCAAAATCTGAGGTGAGGTGAGGTTCGAATTTTGGGAGAATCTAGAGAAGAAATCACTGTTTGGGCTGGGTTGCTGCTGCTGCAGCTTGTAATCTATACCCCATTCCAAATACTTCACCTTGAAGATACAAACTACAAAGAACAATGATATATTTATATATCCCATTTGAAATAGATGAAAGCACATCAAGATACAAGCTCATGTCACCACTCCTTTTCATAAGATCTAGATCGGATGGGGAAAGGAATGGAGAAATGAAGGGGAAAATAAAATTCTCCATCACATACAAGATACTGCCCAGATAGGAAAGAGGCCAGGTGCTGGATTTTGTGGGTTTCTCCATGGAGTAAGACTTAGTTTTTCTTTCGTAAGCCTATTATGTCCAAGCTTCCCTCCTGGAAGCCAAGTATTAGTTGGGTGATCAAAACTCTGCCATATAACAACAGATGAATTAAATGCATATGTTATGACAAAGTTCCCATTGTCAAGTAGCATTGCTACGGTGGAATAAGAAACCGTTGACATATAATGAGTTGACCAAATTTCAGTTTTGGATTGGACCAGTAGGGTTAAGTTTCCATTTTGGAAGAGTTGCAATGTTGAAGACATGTATCAGAAACAGGTTGGTTTCTGTTTGCCACCCAAACTACTGTTTTCAGGGGTAGTTTTTTGTACCATATCCCAATATAATAGTTTTGAGAGTTAACATGAGACGCCATGGAGATACAATCATTGAAGGTTAAACATAACAGAAGTAGAGTAGGCTTATAAATAAAGTTGTAAGTGAATTTCGTCTCCTTCCATGAGCTTGCATTAGCTGTAAGATATTTCATTGTATCAGAAACAGGTTGGACTCAATCATCAAACAACTAAAATTCAATAAACTGAAAAGTAATCTCAGAAAGATAAAAGTCAATAAACTGAAAATTCTACACTTTAGTACCGTCTATCAATCAGAACTTGGTAAATTAGGGCTGCATTAGCTTAATACATCTCTCAATCAAAACCCAATTACTTGTAAAATTGATTCAAAAAGGGTAAAAATGTAGGCAATTTGGGGTCCATAATGGTCACTTTCCACCCAAATTATAATCACTTGATTTAGCTTCAAATTCATTAACTAGGTTTAGAGTACTTCTGTGTTCTTCAATCTGGAAACACAAGTTTTCAGTGGAAGCAGAAAATCGAGGAACTTTGAAGCAGAGAAATAACCTGCATGAGAAGGAAGTAGAACCCAATCTGCAGTTTTAATCAAACATCTCCTCACATCAAACTACAAATACACCATTGTAGTCTGTGATTGCTTAAAAATAAATGTAATTAACAGACCATTGTGTTTATTTGTATTTAACCAATTTCTGCAAAAACCAGTTTAAAGATTCAATATTAAAGCTGAAATTTCCTTCTCACCCAAATACCCCATTCCCTTTTCTGAAAAAACCCTTATTCTCCAATGTTAAGGATTAAAACGGTGGGGCTCAAAGCACGTAACGGAACGTCCATAATACTGATGGAATGGATAACGTGAGACCATTTTTAACAGTGTGTGGGGTATTTTAAGACGCTTTCAAAGCCTGTGGTAATCGAGACAAGTTTGAAAGCACGGGGAATGTACATAAATAAGTACAGCCGACGGCTATACTATTATATATATATATATATATAAAGACCAGCCCATGGCCTAAGCCCAAGTGTCAAAGCGGTAAAGACGCCCGGCTATACTATTTTTTATGCAAAAACGAGTTTCACTGCTATACTATCTTTTGAAAACAATTAGGCAAAATCGAGTACAACCGTGCGGCTATACCCTTTTACAGGTATATATTATTTTTATTCAGTAATACATGTATAATACGTGAATTTTGTGTGTCTTACTGAATTTTTTGTAAAAAATGCGTATTAAACATGAGAAATACGAGCGTCGTGCATTATACATTATTAACCGTGAAAATGCTTAAATCTTTATACGGGTAATAACTTCGGATAAGTAAAAAATCAAAAAGGGACGATAGATACTCGAGTAATGACAGAATAATAATGGGTTGGGCTCTAGGGCTATGGAGAAATTGAATTAAGACACCCAAACGATTTCACAAAAGACTTAATAAATAGAAATTAATTAATTTGTGTTCTTTTTCTTCAATCTCTTTACATTAAATAATAATTAAAATATAATTACTAAGCAAAGTGATTAAAAAAGGCTAAGATATCACTTGATTACGTATAGTAAATTAAAGAAGTAGGCCAAAAAACAAAAGTAAAGAAACATATTTTATATTTTTTTAATATTGAAAGTTAAAAAATAGTATAGCCGTTCGGCTATACTAAGTATCTGAAAAAATGACGTTCTCACCCTAGGTGCCACGTGTCAAAAGAGTAAAGGCTATTTTTAAAAAATATAAAAAGACGAGTACAAATAGCGGATATACTATTTTTAAATTTTAAAAGCGTATAGCCGGCCGGCTATACAAATATATATATATAGAAAGACCAGCCCATGGCCTAAGCCCACGTGTCAAAGAGGTAACGCCGGCCGGCTATACTATTTTTTATGCAAAACGTGTATAGCCGCAGGGCTAGACTATTTATTTGGAAAACAATTGGGGAAAATGAGTACATGCGGTTATACCCCTTTTTAAAAGGCATATATTATTTTTATTCCGTAATACATGTATAATACGTGAATTTTGTGTGACTTACTGAATTTTTTGTAAAAAATATGTGCATTTAAACATGAGAAATATGTGCGTACGTGTATAATACATTATTAAACATGAAAGTGCTAAAATCTTTATACGGGTAATAACTTTGGAAAAGTAAAAAATCAAAAGGGGATGATAAATACTCAAGTAATGGCATAATAGTAATGGATATGGTTCTTGGGCTATGGAGAAATTGAATTAAGACATCCAAACGATTTCACAAAAGGCTTAATAAATAGAAATTAATTACTTTGTGTTCTTTTTCTTCAATCTCTTTACATTAAATAATAATTAAAATATAATTACTAAGTAAAGTTATTTAAAAAGGCTAAGATATTACTTGATTATGTATAGTAAATTAAAGAAGTAGGCCAAAAAACAAAAGCAAAGAAACATATTTCACATTTTTTTAATTTTGAAAGTAAAAAATAGAGTATCGCCGCGTGGCTATACTATGTGTATGTAGGTGCAGTGTCAAAAGTGTAAATGCTATTTTTTTAAAAAAATTAAGGAAAACGAGTATCTTGCCAAGACGGCTATTGACAGACCCCCAAATTTCCAAACCGGGCGGACTGTTTGGTGCCGACATCATATCGATGCCGGGCCCACTTACTAAAACCCAAGACATTCTACCAAAATTTTGGCGTAGTCTCCCCAGAAAATGCTCAAACCAACAATAAACAACCCGCAGATAATTTACATCAATATACAATCCAACTGCCAGCAAGCTTTTAACATACTACAATCCAACACAAAATGGCCTCCGGCCTCAAGTAGTAGCCTAACATGGGCAATAACAGAAAGCGTCTACAGAATTTGTTTACAACAAACAGGGGAGTAGAAAGAATTTATACAGACCCTTATTAACATTTACGACAAGTTCGAGCTCGTGACTTGCTCGAATGCCTTCAGGAGCAACTACGTCTGGGGCGCAAAACAGAAAGATGTGAGTGGATGAAATAAAGTTTCACTTTAAAACAACATAGTAACCCCACCATGTAAAAATAATGCTCTAACATGCAATTTCACAATTCAGAAACCAAAACTCAAACACAAAAATCCCAAAGTCCAAAACATCTCCACAACTCAGGCTCACAACTCATTTCCCAAAATATATGCAACTCTCAACACCCGTAAATACCCATATATAAATATACATATAGCTAGGACTCTAGTATAGTATATATACTTCACTCCAAACTAATGTACCGGGGAGACAATCCAACCGGGGGATTGTTGGCTGGTACGCAGGATTTTCAACCGAACCCGGCCCGGGATGAGTAGTCCAACCGGGGGACGGAACTCCATAGCTCACACGCCGGCACCGCCAACGACACGTGTAGCTCACAAATCTCATATCAAGTCCTACGCGCGCAGACAGTATCATCACCCCACCGCACGCCAACGACGTGTGTGATGATACTCAAGCAATATACATACTCTCCCCATACGCCGCCAACGACACGTATGGAAAGTGTCTCACACACGCATCGCCAACGCCATGTGTGAGACCCGTAATCTCATGGCCTTCCCACCCCACCGGCACTGCCAACGACGTGTGTGGGAAGCCTAGTAACTAGGGAAGGGTACTCACCTACCATACTCATATCTCACAACCATCCATCAAACTCCTACCTTTCCACAATCTCACCACAACAACCTCTCATACTCTATACATAGACAATATAGATAGCCCTCCCAAAATCCATATCAACATAATCATCATACTCAAATATATATGTTCATATTCAAAATATATATATCCAAAATATATAAACATATTCAAATCATCTACCAAAGACTTATTAAATCAAAGTCACCATCATTAAAAGTATATGCACAAAACTTTCATAATTAAAAACCATGCATATGCTTAAAACAAAGTCCACTCACAAGTAATCCCAAGCTGCCCGGCCCCGTGAGGGTCCCGCCTGCTGCGAGTGATCAACCGAAGTACCTATTCCAAGATACAAATCCTTGATTAACAGTACGTACTTCCAAAACGGAAATTCACGAAAGGAAATACTTAAATCCCCAAGTTCCCGGTGCGCTCACGTCCAAAGGAACATCCTAAGGTCCGGTTACAAATTGGAATTCGCTTCAATCGCACGGTGATCGCGATTTCCCTAAACTTCACATTCTTGAATCGGAACATCCGGGGCTCCAATTCACGATCCGCGAATTCCTATAGGTTTCTAAGAGTACCTAAATCAACATACTTCAATTTGGAAACGATCCAACGGTCAGAACTTATCGAACCCGGATAACGCACAATATGCGAAATCCGTTCGATAGTCAAACGATATCCAAATTGAGATCCGCGAAATCCTACGCACTCGTGACAGCCTAAGGATCTCAACAGGACGAAAAACAACTTCACCCACCTTGCCCACGCGCCGCCACACGCGCCGGCAGTGCTGGGTGTGTAGAGAGATTTCCGGCGACGGAAAATCTCCAAACCAACGCTCACCCTTCCAATCCTAGATACTACTCGAAGAGTGGAGCAACTTTTTCAACTACGGCAACATCCAATTCGGACGGCAAGTGGTCCGGAATTTTCAAATTGAAATCCGGCCAAAACCTAGGTTTCCAATTCGGTTCCAAACTTCAATTTCGATCTAATCCTAACCCAAAGTCAGCTAGAACACGTAAAAAGGATGAGAAACCTCACCTTACCCGTCGGAAATGGTGGCTGGAGGTGAGAGATCGAGCGCTGAAATTCCAATGGCCCGCCACGATTCTGCATTTTTCGGCGAGTCCCGAGGGTTTCTGGGTTGGGCTGGGAAGAGAGGGAGAGGTCTGCGGTTCGAACGGACCGGTCTCGTCGGACGGGTGGTCGGAGGTGGCGGCTGTGTGGTGGTTTTCCGATCGGTGAACAGTGACGGGAAGGAGAAAATCGCAAAGAGAAGAAGAAGACGCGGGAGGAAGAGAGAGAAAGTGAGGGTAAATGTGAAAAATCAGATTTTTACCCCAACTTACTTCGAAATAATTACGGTTCTGCCACCGAACAAGTTTTGATCGCCAAAACTTCGTTAAATCTCCGATTCAGCCTACACGCCTCTACGGTTTCGTCTCAGTACCACCTACGCAACCACACCACTCACGGTCCCAAAATCTTCCCGGATAAGAAAGTGACCAAAATCACCTTAACCCAGGAGTAATTTAATATTTTCCCTTAATTAAATTAAATAGGAAAATAAACGGGGTCGGGGTGTTACATTCTACCCTCCTTATAGAAATTTCGTCCCCGAAATTCACATACCTGTCAATGGAAGAGATAAGGATACTTGGCCCAGCATCTGCTCTTCGGTTCCCAAGTGGCTTCTTCAATTTGGCTTCTCCACAAAACTTTCACTACCGGGATGGATCTAGAACGCAACTTCTGTTCTTTCCTATCCAAGATCTGTACTGGTTGTTCCTCATAAGACAAATCTTCTTCCAATTCCACAGGTTGGTATTCTAATACATGGGAAGGATCTGGCATGTATTTCCGGAGCATAGATACATGGAATACATCATGGACTTGAGACAGTTCTGGAGGTAAGGCTAGTCAGAAGCTGTGTCCAATTCGCTCCGTGATCTCATAGGGTCCAATGTAACGAGGGCTTAACTTCCCACGTTTCCCAAATCTCATCACGCCCTTCCATGGAGATAACTTCAGGAACACCCAATCCCCAATCAGAAACTCAAGATCTTTGGACCTGTTATCTGCATAACTCTTCTGTCGGTCTTGTGCAGTTTTCAACTTCTCTTTTATAATCTTCACCTTCTCATTTGTTACTCGGATACTATCCACTTTTTCCAGCTTTCTTGTCACCCACTTCATTCCAACAAATAGAGTTCTGCACTGCCTCCCATACAACGCCTCATAAGGAGCCATCCCAATACTCGAATGATAGCTGTTATTAATAAGCGAACTCCACCAAGGCAAGGTGAACATCCCATGCATCTTTAAACTGTAACACACAGGATCTCAACATGTCCTCCAGAGTCTGGATAGTCCTTTCCGATTGTCCATCGGTTTGTGGGTGAAAAGCGTACTGAATTGCAATCTAGTACCCATAGCTTCTTGTAAACACCTCCAAAATCGAGAAGTGAACCTAGGATCCCTGTCCGATACGATGGACACAGGTGCTCCATGCAATCTGACAATCTCGTCCACAAAAAGTTTTGCCAACCTTGTCAAAGGATAGGTCTCCTTAATGGGTAGGAAATGAGCAGACTTGGTAAGTCTATCCACTATCACCCAAATTCCATCATGACCCTTTGAAGTACGTGGAAGCTTAAAAACAAAATCCATGGTAATACGCTCCCACTTCCATTCAGGAATCTGAAGTGGTTGCATGAGTCCCGATGGCTTCTGTCGCTCTGCCTTCACTTGTTGACATATCAAACATCTGCTCACATATTTAGCAATGTCTCCCTTCATATGCGGCCATGAATAATATGCCCGTAGGCGTCCGGTACATCTTCGTGCTACCCGGATGCATGGTATAAGTGGAACAGTGAGCTTCTTCCATGATTTCTCTTTTCAACTCAACATTCTTACCAGGTACACAAAGACAAGCTCCTTTCACCAAGGCTCCGTCTCCCCTTATAGCATAATCCTTCCGCATTCCATTCTCTACTTCTCCCCTTATCCTACAGAGTATAGGATCTTCCAACTGGCCTGCAATTACCCGTTCCACCATAATGGGTCTCACATGCAAGCTAGCAAGGATTCCACCTTGTTGAGTCATCTCCATTTCTACTCCATCTTTCCGTAGTTCCACCAACAACGGAAGATAGGCCGCCTTAATATGTGCCAAGTTCGCAGGAGCCTTCCTACTCAATGCATCTGCAACCACATTCGCTCGGCCTGGGTGGTACTCAATCGTACAATCATAATCCTTGATCAATTCCAACCAACGCCGTTGTCTCATATTCAGTTCCTTCTGAGTAAAGAAATACTTGAGGCTCTTATGATCCGTGAAAATCTGACAGGTCTCACCATACAAGTAATGTCGCCAAATCTTCAGAGCAAACACTACTGCGGCAAGTTCCAAGTCATGGACTGGATAATTTCGCTCATGCTTTTTGAGTTGCCTCGAGGCATAAGCAATCACCCGGTCATGTTGCATCAAAACACATCCCAATCCCTGTAAAGATGCATCATCAGATCACAAAGCCCCGAGTTATCGGAAGAGCCAAAACAAAGTGTGGTCAACCGCTTCTTCAACTCCTGAAAACTCTGTTCGCACTCTTCCGTCCACTCAAATGCAACATCCTTCCTTGTCAACCGCGAGAGGTGTTGCTATCGAAGAAAACCCTTCCACAAATCGACGATAGTAACTGCTAGCCCCAGAAAACTTCAGACTACACTTGTGGGTTGTACCCAATTTACAATAGCCTCAATCTTCTGTGGGTCCACATAAATCCCTTCCGTTGAGATTACATGTCCAAGGAACACCACTCTATCCAGCCAAAACTGACACTTGCTAAATTTGGCATAGAGTTGCTTCCTTCTTAAAGTCCTCAATACCAACCTCAGGTGCTTCTTATGCCCTTCCAAAGTCTTAGAATAAACCAAGATATCATCTATGAACACAATCACAAAGTGATCCAAATAAGGTCGAAACACTCTGTTCATGAGATCCATAAATGCTGCTGGAGCATTCGTCAACCCGAACGGCATCACCAGAAATTCATAATGTCCATACCGCGTTCTGAATGCGGTCTTGGGGACATCCTCTTCTCTGATCCTCAACTGATGGTATCCTGACCTCAGATCAATCTTAGAGAAATACTTGGCATCCTTCAACTGATCAAACAAATCATCAATCCGCGGCAAAGGATACCGGTTACGTACTGTCACCTTATTCAACTGCCGGTAATCAATACATAACCTCATGGTCCCATCCTTCTTCCTCACAAACAACACCGGTGCACCCCATGGGGAAACACTAGGTCGGATGAAACCCATATCCACTAATTCCTGCAACTGAATCTTCAACTCCCGGAGTTCAGCTGGTGCCATCCTATAAGGAGTTAGATAGATAGGATTGGTGCCCTGGAAGAAGTTCAATAGTGAACTCAATTTCCCTTTCAGGAGGTAACCCCGGAAGATCATCTGGAAAGACATCAGGAAACTCACTAACAACAGGAATATCTTCCAGATTCAAGGTGATCTCTCGGGTGTCGATGATATGAGCTAAGAATCCTTCACACCCTTTCTCTAGTAATTTCTTAGCTGTAATAGCAGAGATAAGGCAAGTAGGGAGAATTCTACGTTCCCCCCGGAAAATTACTTTAGGCTGTCCCCGACTCCGGAATGTCACTTCCTTCCGGTAACAATCCACGGACGCATGATGCTTCTCTAGCCAATCCATCCCCAGGATGATATCCAAATCCACCAATTCTAAAGGGATCAAATTGGCTTCCAACCATGCATCTTCTACTTGAACATAGCATTCTCTGAATACCCGGTCTGCAAACATGACTTCCCCTGTGGGTAGAGAAATACTAAAACTTCCTGTCATGGGTGTCGGCCTCACACTGACATAGGGTACGAAATTGTGTGCTACGAAAGAATGCGTGGCCCCCGGGTCAATTAAAACACGAGCAAGATAGCCGAAAATAGGGATCATACCAGTAATCACGTCCGGAGTGGCTGTGCCTCCTGCTGGGTCATAGAGAACACCCTAGCTCGAGTGGTAGAACGCCCGAGTGCCGACTTCTTGAATTTCTCGCTACTTCTTCCCGAGAAGATGACGGTGCCTCGCCATCGGAAGATCCCGCTGCAGAGGAAGTAGCACCACTGACTGGCGATCGACCCATGATACCGCCTGCTGGCCCGATCCCGTGACCGTACATCAATGGTAAATCTGGGCAAACCTCTTGGTATGCCCCGCCTCGCCCACAAAATAGCATATCTTGGGCCGCCGCTGCTTGGTTTACCCTTGAATGGAATGGGGCAATCCTTTGCAAAATGCCCCACTTGTCCGCAATCAGAACATGTTAACCTATGCTCGAGGGAGCCTAGCTGCTAGATGCAGTCGCCGCTCAAAATCGAGTCCATGCCGGACGAGAACCGATCTCCCACTACCGTAATCGATCTCGCCCACCGACCATCCACCACTAGCGTAGCCGAACTAGATCCTCCTCTCTTGGATGGACTCGACTTGGGCCACCCAATCCTCGCAAGATCTCTCCGCTGCCTTCCCGCACTCCAAGGCACATGTCCTAGATACTTGCGCAGCTTGAGCTAAAGCTCTCATGTTAGGATACGTGCTAGCAGAACTACGCATCGAATCTCCCACCATAGACCGCTTTCAAAACGCCTCAGACCGGTCCTCTTCAAGAGCTACTAATTCCGCAAGCAAACCTCGGCGATTCATTAAACTTGTGCTCATATTCAGCCACCGACATTGATCCTTGCTTCGTATATAAGAACTCATTTTTGGCATAGCGATAGGAAGGTGGATAGAATCGATCGTAAAAGATCCTTTGGAATTCCTCCTGTAATTGCAACTGGATTCCCATAGCCCCTCTTTGCAGCCTTTCCACCTGATAGGCATTCCTTTAATGTAAAGGTAGCTAAACGGACCCTATCTTCATCAGACACTCCAAGACTCGAAAATCCGCTCCACATCAAGAATCCAAAGACTCACCACGGATCTGGGCCACCCATGAACTCTTTGGCTCCGAGCTCTTTCACCTTTTAATTTCGAACTTTCAGATTCGCCTCCCGCAAAGCGAGTCATGGTGCGGGTGAATTGACTCAAAGACATGGCGCAAGTCCAGGCATTCTCTCCGGCAGGTGGAGATGGTGGAGGAGATGGAACTGGAGGTGAAGGAGGTGGTGACGGAGATGGTGGTGGAGGATTTGGGCCCCATCTTTGACCACGACCTCGTGTTCTCGGTCGGCGTGTTGCCATGGTTCTACACAAAGAAACCATCGAATCATTAGATCAACAATGCAGCAAAAGTGCAAGTGTCGAAGGAAAATGAACCTAATGCTCTGATACTAAGCTGACAGACCCGAAATTTCTCAAACCGGGCGGACTGTTTGGTGCCGACATCATACTGATGCCGGGCCCACTTACTAAAACCCAAGACATTCTACCAAAATTTTGGCAGAGTCTCCCCTGTAAAATGCTCAAACCAACAATAAACAACCTGCAATAATTTACATCAATATACAATCCAACTGCCAGCAAGCTTTTAACATACTACAATCCAACACAAAATGGCCTCCGGCCTCAAGTAGTAGCCTAACATGGGCAATAACAGAAAGCGTTCACAGAATTTGTTTACAACAAACAGGGGAGTAGAAAGAATTTATACAGACCCTATTAATGCAGACGACAAGTTCGAGCTCATGACTTGCTCGAATGCCTTCAGGAGCAACCATCTGTCTGGGGAAAATGTAAAGATGTGAGTGGATAGAAATAAAGTTTCACTTTAAAACAACATAGTAACCCCACCATGTAAAAATAATGCTCTAACATGCAATTTCACAATTCAGAAACCAAAACTCAAACACAAAAATCCCAAAGTCCAAAACATCTCCACAACTCAGGCTCACAACTCATTTCCCAAAATATATGCAACTCTCAACACCCGTAAATACCCATATATAAATATACATATAGCTAGGACTCTAGTATAGTATATATACTTCACTCCAAACTAATGTACCGGGGAGACAATCCAACCGGGGGATTGTTGGCTGGTACGCAGGATTTTCGAACCAGTAACCCGCGTCCAGGGATGAGTAGTCCAACCGGGGGACGGAACTCCATAGCTCACACGCCGGCACTGCCAACGACACGTGTAGCTCACAAATCTCATATCAAGTCCTACGCGCGCAGACAGTATCATCACCCCACCGGCACGCCAACGACGTGTGTGATGATACTCAAGCAATATACATACTCTCCCATACGCCGGCACTGCCAACGACACGTATGGAAAGTGTCTCACACACCGCACCGCCAACGCCATGTGTGAGACCCGTAATCTCATGGCCTTCCCACCCCACCGGCACTGCCAACGACGTGTGTGGGAAGCCTAGTAACTAGGGAAGGGTACTCACCTACCATACTCATATCTCACAACCATCCATCAAACTCCTACCTTTCCACAATCTCACCACAACAACCTCTCATACTCTATACATAGACAATATAGATAGCCCTCCCAAAATCCATATCAACATAATCATCATACTCAAATATATATGTTCATATTCAAAATATATATATCCAAAATATATAAACATATTCAAATCATCTACCAAAGACTTATTAAATCAAAGTCACCATCATTAAAAGTATATGCACAAAACTTTCATAATTAAAACCATGCATATGCTTAAAACAAAGTCCACTCACAAGTAATCCCAAGCTGCCCGCCTGCCGTGAGGGTCCTATCACTGCGAGTGATCAACCAAGTACCTATTCCAAGATACAAATCCTTGATTAACAGACGTACTTCCAAAACGGAAATTCACGAAAGGAAATACTTAAATCCCCAAGTTCCCGGTGCGCTCACGTCCCAAAGGAACATCCTAAGGTCCGGTTACAAATTGGAATTCGCTTCCCAATCGCACGGTGATCGCGATTCCCCTAAACTTCACATTCTTGAATCGGAACATCCGGGGCTCCAATTCACGATCCGCGAATTCCTATAGGTTTCTAAGAGTACCTAAATCAACATACTTCAATTTGGAAACGATCCAACGGTCAGAACTTATCGAACCCGGATAACGCACAATATGCGAAATCCGTTCGATAGTCAAACGATATCCAAATTGAGATCCGCGAAATCCTACGCACTCGTGACAGCCTAAGGATCTCAACAGGACGAAAAACAACTTCACCCACCTTGCCCACGCGCCGCCACACGCGCCGGCAGTGCGCGGGTGTGTAGAGAGATTTCCGGCGACGGAAAATCTCCAAACCAACGCTCACCCTTCCAATCCTAGATACTACTCGAAGAGTGGAGCAACTTTTTCAACTACGGCAACATCCAATTCGGACGGCAAGTGGCCGGAATTTCAAATTGAAATCCGGCCAAAACCTAGGTTTCCAATTCGGTTCCAAACTTCAATTTCGATCTAATCCTAACCCAAAGTCAGCTAGAACACGTAAAAAGGATGAGAAACCTCACCTTACCCGTCGGAAATGGTGGCTGGAGGTGAGAGATCGAGCGCTGAAATTCCAGGCCCGCCACGATTCTGCATTTTCCGGCGAGTCCCGAGGGTTTCGTGGTTGTGCTTGGCGGGGAAGAGAGAGGAGAGGCTGCGTTCGAACAGGACCGTCTCGCTCGGACGGGTGGTGGAGGTGGCGGTGTGGTGGTGGTTTTCCGATCGGTGAACAAAGTGACGGAAGGAGAAAATCGCAAAGAGAAGAAGAAGACGCGGGAGGAAGAGAGAGAAAGTGAGGGTAAATGTGAAAAATCAGATTTTTACCCCAACTTACTCCGAAATAATTACGGTTACTGCCACCGAACAAGTTTTGATCGCCAAAACTTCGTTAAATCTCCGATTCAGGCCTACCACCTGTCTACGGTTTCGTCTCAGTACCACCTACGCAACCACACCACTCACGGTCCCAAAATCTTCCCGGATAAGAAAGTGACCAAAATCACCTTAACCCAGGAGTAATTTAATATTTTCCCTTAATTAAATTAAATAGGAAAATAAACGGGGTCGGGGTGTTACAGCTATACTATTATACTATTATACTATTATACTATTATATATATATATTAAGCCCACGTATCAAAGAGGTAAAGCCGTCCGGCTATACTATTTTTAATGCAAAAACGATTTTTTGAAAAACAATTAGGAATATCGAGTACAGCCTGTCGCTATGCCCTTTTAAGGTATATATTATTTTTATTCTGTAATACATGTGTAGTACGTGAATTTTGTGTGTCTTACTGAATTTTTTGTAAAAAATACTTGTATTGAACATGAGCCCAGGATCAGCGGTCCAGTAGACAACACAGTATCTGGTAATTTTGATCTTTGTGTTGTGTCCTTGATCTAGGAATGAAGTATTTGAACGCAGAAGATTGAGGAGTCAGAAATTCAAGAAAATAAAAAATAAAAACCTTTACTTTTTATCATCCAATGAACAATAAATGCTAGTTTCTGAGACAATTCTAAAGAAATATGTTTTCTAATAATGTCAAAAGTTTTCTGGCTCTATCTTGTTTCTAATCATGTCACTGCTGGAAGATTTCTTTCTTCTTTTTTCCTTGGTGGCTTTTATTTTTCTTTCAAACTTTGTTTTAAACAGCAAGATGATTCCATACCTAGTTCTGATGAAGCCATTCTTATGTAAATATCTTGCCCATTTATATTGGAATATCTTATGTCAACTAGATCACGAACCACAGCAAGCACCCCCTTCCTCCATCTCTGATATCCAAATTTGAAAAAGCGGTGCAGGAGCAGTTGTTCATGCACATCATCGATCACATTCCTTGAGGTTCATACTTGTGTTATACCAGGATTGTTCTGACTTGGCAATTTCACCCAGTACTTCTTAAAGAGGTCTCCACTGCAATTGATTGGCTCTTTCTCACACACTACATGACCAATCCACCAAGTCCAGTCTTGTTGAAAGTTCGGTATAAATCCTTTCAAGCAGCTACATACTGGGACTTGTCAATAATACATGCACCATTCGGACCACATATTCCATATTTGTCACAGATATCAGTCGTTACTATATTAGATAAACGACCCAACCTTGGTTTCCATCACTCCCGATGTAGCACAGCCCAAATCCATCTTGAGTTAACGCCACCTGAAAAGAGTTGAGCTGTTGAGAAGTTTATAACCATAATATACTTCATCATTATTATCCAAACACAAAATCATATGTTGGATTTAAATTATGCATCCCACTAAATTGGATTCCATTCCATGGTGCAGTCCGATATTTTATAATGAACCCTCCTCAGAATTAATTCATGGTATCCATAAAGACCAAGTTGATATGCATAATGTCCTTGAGAAGGATCCTGGGGCTTTTACAGGGTGTAAGATGCCAATTAAGACCTGTGATTTTGTTCCTAACAAGCTTCATACTTGGTATTAATGTATCACCCGGGTAATCAAAACTCGCCATAAACTATTATCAGGTCATTATGTTATGACCATTGCCATCTATCACAACAAGATTTCCGAATCCAAAAGTCGTGCACCGGATTCTGTGCGAACTTGATGTGTTGGATGACTGTAGTGTTCTTATGGTCGATCGCTCAACTTGAGTACACCTGAAGAACCAATGAGGGGTGTGTTTCTTTTAGTCTGCACTATATATGGAGAGTCCGACTCTAATTAGAAGATAATTGTATTAATTTGATAAAGCTTTGTCTGAATCGTCTCTCACCTTAAAAAATTTCACAATTAGCAGCATTAGCAATACTTGATTAGAAAGTAGAAACCCTACAGTATATAGTTAAGTTGAGTAGCTGGGAAGACAATTAGTAAGCTTTCAATACTAAAGTTGAATAGTGGGGAGACAAATTACTAAAGTTTCAAGGACAGATAAATAGGATGAATTCCTCGTAAGGGATCCCCTTTCACTGTAGCTTGGAGTAGAATTCGTTTTGACACGATATCAATTATCAATGTAAACACGTTACGGATGCATTATCGACAATATCGATGCACTTCATACCAAATTTAGATGCATAATTGAATGCAAATAAATACATTCGGATATTTTAAACATATAGCCGTTCGGCTATACTCTTTTAATATTAATCTATACACTCCTTTTTTATAAAAAAGGAGTGTAAGTGGATAAAATAAGAGAAAAAGGAGTGGGGAAATCACCACTCTTAATCTATTCTAATATTTTAAGAGTATAGCCGCTCGGCTATACCTGTCGAATATAATCCAAACGAACACGAAGCTTGCACCCGCAGAGGGCGGAGGTTGCAGACCCAGTCACAGCCATTTCGCTTCGATTTTCAGTTTCGACTGCTTCGTCCTCCTGGTTCGACACCGAAAAAAAACCCAACCCGCCTAGGAGGCCCGCCCAGCCTCCTAGCGCCCGCCTAGCCGCCTAGCCGCCTAGCCCTCGCCTAGGCCGATTTTCCGAACACTGCGATTGACTGAAAGTCTGAAACCCGAAATTGAAGAAGTTTAGCTGAAAATTTGAGCTTGAGATTGAGATTGGGAAGTCGAAGCAAGCACAAGTCAGGTCCATAGAAGAAGAGATCATGAGATTCTTAATTCATCTATTTCCATTCCTCTCCCTGTTTCCCGCCTTATTCTCTTTTCTCTAGGCTCTCTCCCAAACGACATGTTCACCTCACCACACCAACGACAACTAAGACAATTCCTCCCTCTGCCAACTCCGCCTTATTCTTTTCTCTCTTCGCATTGACGGCATGACGCAGAAGAAAACAACACAAAATTTGCTGACTTGGTGTCTGTCTTCAGTGGAAGGAAATGATGAAGCTATCCTATCATGGAGTTTCTACGGTCTTGCCAATAACCAGGTTTTTGAGGTTGAGGCAATGACCCTTCAATTTTGAAGGACAGCAAAGATTATTTAGCAAACATCACCAATTTTGAAGGATTCAAAAGGTGACAAATATTTTAATCTGATCTCTTAAAAATTTGTGTCTAATAATGGCTAATATGCCTTTAGAGAAACAGACATAGAGGTGTGCATATCACTGTGCTGGTTCTAACAGTTGGCTAATATGTACCTACAGGAACTATGAATATGTCTGTTTTCTAACCGTCTAGTATTCAGACCCATATAGCATGGCTGGTCTAACAGATGTTCTATAAACTTAGCTTTCAATTCTAGCAAAATATGATGATCACACTATATATATGCTATCCTAAACCCTCCATTTTACCTATCGTGCTTTGATTCTATGAGCCACATCATCTCCATTCTCCCCTTGTATATATGGATGATTGAGTACATGCTAGATAGTGAAAGTTTTTGCTTTTTGATATACTCTTAGTAGTGCAATTGGTTGCTCTTATGTCTTCGTCAGAACCAAAGGCTCCTCTTGGTTAGCAGAATTCAAAGAAATATGGTTCCAGTGGCCATCTAGTAGATGCAACTTTGCCCGCTACTAAAGTCAAATCATCATAACTGAGTATAAGGAATGGTACAAATAATCTTCACTATTGTTATCAACAGTGTCTTCTGCATCATGATTCTCTTTCTTTGTTTTAATAAAGGTTTGTAACTTAAATTTGTGTTTCTTATAAAAAGAAAATTATAAATTGCTCTTATTATAGAGTTCATGCAATAGAATTTGGTTAGTAAAAGTGTTGAGACAGACTTGTTTTATCTACTCAGCTTTTTTTGTTCAGAGTATTTTGGATGTGTTATTAAAAGTGTGAAGATAGCATTTTATTCCTATGGTGAATGGATGCTATATATGCAATGCTTATGATTTCTTATCTCAGTTATAGGAGAAACAAAAACTTCTGTAGCTTCTGGAAATGAGCATATTGGGGAGCAGCAATTAACGGATGTCTTAGTTAATTGGTGAAACTTCTTATAAGAAGATGGAGTCCAAAATAGTAAAGGAGCCACGCACAGTTCCAACAATGAGGCACTCATTACCTATTTCCAGTCCAGGCAAGGGATATGACTTACAAATTATTATTTTATTTATTTTGGAACTGCAGAATTGGTTATACTTTAAGTCTTTTTTTAAGTTTAATAAAATTGGTAATATCTTCCTGCTCGAGATGCTCCTTGGAAGTGGGTAACTTCTCCTTTTAAGATGTTACATATGTGTATTCTATCATGATTTCAACAACTCATGTTGTGATTTGAATTAGAGTTAATATATTGTTTGGTATTAGAAGTTGATCAGAAAAATGTTGCTTGAGAATATGTGTGGTTTTTTTTTTTTTTTTGTTAACTTAAATCTTCTTGTGGGATCGCTTTTGCATCCTATGTTGATGTTCTGAATGCACTGTTTTGTCTTGGCTGCTGTTTTACATATTTACATATAACAAGTTAATTAAGTGCTCTCAAAAGCTTCATTGATGTTTCTTTCTTTAGGGGAGGCTTCATCCTTGATGCAGCCACACCTGGAGAATTCATTGGTGGGTTAAAGACTACCATGTAATGCCAGGAACCAAGCCAAACAAAAAAAATTAGAAACTCAGAGAGAATGAGAGGGGAAATTGACTCTTTCCAACTAACAGGAACAAGACATTTTCATTAAAGACTACCAATAGATTGATAGTGTTCTTATGGTCAACAAAGACAAGAATTCCAGGGCTGCTCACCTTGAGTACACCTGATGAATCAGTGAGGGGTGTGTTTCTTTTAGTTTGCTCTGTATATGGAGAGTTTGACTCTAATTAGAAGATAATTGTATTCATTTGATAAAGTTGTCTGTAACTGTCTCTCACCTTAAAAAATCTCACAATTAATTAGCAGCATTGGAAACTTGATTAGAAAGTAGAAACCCTACAGTATATAGTTTAAGTTGAGTAGCTGCGAAGACAATTAGTAAGCTATCAATACTAAAGTTGAATAGTGGGGAGGCAAATTACTAAAGTTTCAAGGACAGATAAATAATGAATTTCTCATAAGAGAATGACATGATTTGAATTCCCATTATAAGTGTATTGCAAGTACCCTTCTGCTCGGGAAAGACAGTTAACAGAGATAGGTTACGCTGGAAGCAAAACATAAGCTTTCTAGTTGGTGAGTTTGCAAAGAAGGGTGCCCTAGAAATTTTAAAATTACGTGGCCTACTTCCATTAGTTTATACTTTATAGTTATTAATTTGCTAGTTTCAATATATCCAAAGTAGATATTGAAAAAATGGAAATTTCACTGTAAATCAATATGAGAGTTCAATTATTTCTTCTTCTTCTTTTTTCGTGCGAACATCTGCCGTGGATCTACCTCATTCTCTCGAGTGCTACATGTGTATTTTACTGAGTCTTTAAGATGTGTACGAAAAATGGAAGTATTATTGAAAGACACATACATACGTGTATAAGACAAGTATTAAACAGGAAAATGCTCCATTCTTAGTAAATTTAGGGTTTACCTATAAAAATTCTTTATATGGGAAATAACTCGAAAAATGTAAAAAACCAAAAAGGGACCATAGAGACTCGAGTAATGACCTAATAGTAATGGATAATGCTCTAAACGAAAATAAGGGGAAAAAATTTATTTAAAAAGAAGGACCCCAATATAACCGAGCGGCAATACTCTTTAAAGATATTACATTTAACCGTATAGCCACGCGCCATACTATTTATTTAAAAAAACTGAAGAAAAAAAAGACCCTAGTATAGCCGTGTTGCTGTACTATTTATTAAATTAAATTAAATTAAAAAAAGGACCCGGCTCAGAGCACCTCGGCCAATTTTTTAATTTATTTTTAGCCGCCATAGCCGCAACATGGTTATACTCCGTGTGGATGTACTATTTACTAAAAAAAAAATTACAAAAAATCCGCAGTAAGAACTAATAGCTTGAAAAGCACCATTGCACAACATGATGATCATAGTAGTTTAGAGGATTATCCATTACTATTAGGCTTACTTGTTTTATTCGACAAAATTTGGCCAAGTTAGAACTGAAAAGTTCGGCCACTATACAATATTTTTAATATAATTTATTGAAATATTTAAATATAATTTATTGAAATATTTAAATATATATTATTTATATTCTACAATATTTGAAAATTATGTGTACAATATGTGAATTTTGTGCGTATTATTGAAAATTTTGTATAATACACGTGTATTGAACTTCAAGAATACGTAGGTATGTGTACAATATGTATTGTACGTTTGCTTGTTAAAAAAAACGTGTATTTTACCGAATCTTTAAGATGTGTACAAAAAAGGGAAGTATTATTGAAAAATACGTGTATAATACTAGTATTAAACGGGAAAATGCTAAATTCTTTATACAAGTAATAACTCTGGAAAAGTAAAAAATGAAAAGGGGACAACAAAGACTCGAGTAATGGCCTAATAGAAATGGATAATGTTCTAAACTAATCTTGTTGATAAAAGAAAAAAAAGGGAAAAAAAATTATATATATAAAAATAAAAATAAGGCACCTAATACATACATATTTAAAGAGTGTAGCCCATCGGCTATATTATTTGTTAAAAAATAAATAAATAAGGGGCCCCAGTACAGCCGGCCAGCTAGCTATACTCTTTAAATATTTTATATTTAAAGGTATAGCCGTGCGGATATATTATTTAGTATTTTTTAGAAAAAGAGGACTCGCCTAGCCCCTAGGAACTGATTCTCGTTTCGTAGGCATGCCACAATTTTGAGCTCATACTCGTTTCTTTTGCTTGATCATTTAAACTTATGTGTAACATACACAAAGTTTAAAGAATATCAACCGTAGGAGATGTAATGGAGCCCAAAGGATACATATCTCCAAGGACACCAAGACTGTTGCTGCCCATTCTATTCATACTCACAGCAGATATTGCCGGGTTAGGGAAAACTTCGAAAGGGTGCTATAGTTGTCACTTAACCTCAACTGTAGGAGTCTCCTTGGAGTCAGAAGGATCTACATATCTCCAAAAGAATGCCAGACTGCTTCCCATTTATATTCATAATCACAACAAACAATGCTGCAGGTAATGCAACCATCGGCGAGGTGAAATAAGAAGTGTCCAAAACCACACCTGAAGAAGAATTTTGCATACCAACCTGCGAGTGTCGAACATGTGAATGAAGGATTAGTGTTGCATGCCCACCAAAATTTATGAAAGTTTCGACATTTCAATCTGAGCATAAAACAATGAAGATCTTCTATGGACTTACAATAAAGTTTAAGAAGAGAATTTTTATATCTTTATTACCAATTTGACCAAAGCCGAAACAAAACTGGAACACAAGGATTCACAGAAAGCTAGATCATGTCTTAAAGTTTACATTCTATTTGATTAATACCTCAATTGATATTGCTCGTCTTTGTGCTTCTCTAAACCCGCAAACAACTTCTGATATATACCTTCAAATTAAGACTCTCCCTGATCAAAAAAGACTCCTCAAGTTGCACATTTGCACCTCAACAACTCCAAAACAAACTAAACAAAGAGGCACAGCACCACAACCTTAAAGAATATTTGTATGAGTGCAAACTCTGCCAACAATGCTCGTCTACAAAACTAGTTTCTATCTTCATATGTCAAATTAAAATCCACCTAGACAAAGAAGATTGAATATATACTTTCTTACTGCAATAGCTTTTATGGCTATGAAGTCATAATGACAGCAAACTATAGTTTCTCAACTATTGCTTACAAATTATGAATACTTTGTTTTTTCAAAGTACAGTTAACTTCACTCTATAATTTATATATCAAACTCGACTGAAGCTAAATCAAACAGTAATAATACACTAATACAAGGCTACAATGTAATTTTTTTTAGAATTTTTGAGCTTAAATTAGAGTGAATCTTTACATACTGAAAAAAATTGTGTACATTACCTTGAGCTTTTTCCACAACAACACACTTAACAATTAAAGTCACCAACAGTTAAAGGCAACTTACCCCAGCAATATGTACTAACAGCACAGAAAGAATAACCACCCCAATTTCTCCAGATAACACTGTCTGAGCATGAGCCATTAGAGACAAATCAGCCTGCAATGTTACAGCAACCATTGAAGCTTTGAGACGGACAACATTCTCGGAGAATACACTGGCCCACAAAATGAAATCTAGTATATATGTTTGAGAAAGAGAGCACATTTGGAAGGAACCACAGGCAAGACAATCATATTTTACATATAAGTAATTAAAAGATATTTATATGCACAACAAATGTACCAGCATGCAAGCAGTGATGCAGCTAGAACAGCAAAAAGTGGTGCAAAAGGTATCACAATTTTAACCACTGCAGGAAATGCACTCTGCATATAAGAACCTAACAAATTGGAGCAACAACGACCTACAGATGACAGAATAGAGACCATAAGCCCCAGCTGATGGATAATATAATATTACTGAAGTTTATTATATTTAACTTAACCTGCATGGTGCTGATTGACAGTTTGGCAGCATCCACAGGGATGTAATTCCCTGCCAATGTCTTTGTTAGTAGAGGAGGCAGGGCTACTGCCCCAAGAGTTGTGCATACCGTCATTACAATCGACAGAGGAAATGGACTATCTGACCATGCCCCAGGCATTATTCAGTTGAATCACTCAGTGCAGCACAGCCATAAACCTTAAAAAAGCATTTAATGGAGTTGAATAAATTGCCTAGGCGGCCTAGGCGGGGTCTAGGCGGGGTCTAGGCGGGCGCTAGGCTGGCTAGGCGGGGGCTAGACGAGGGCTAGGCGGGCTAGGCGGTCTAGGCGGGTGCTGGTGCCTAGAAGAAAAAAAAGGGGCCATTTTGGAACTCCAAGGTCTTGGACGAGATGACGATGGTGCTGAGGCGAGAGAGAGAGAGAGAGATGAGGATTGAAGAAGAAGAGAGGTTGCGAGTTACGTTTAGGGTTTAGTAAGGGGCCTGGCGGGAGAGAAAAGCATGGGCTTCATAAAATACAACATTAAATGGATTTTGCATTATGAAATCACTAAAGTAACCAATAACAAATAAATATTTTAATATTTTAATAATTTTAAATCAAAGAAATATTATACTATTTGTTTAATATATAATTTATATACCCTTTTATTTTTCATGATTTTGGTATAAATTTATAATTTATAATACTAAATAATTTATTAAAAAAAGCATAGGCACTCGCATAGACCCCCATTACTCCTCTAGGCGCTAGGCCCTTGCTTGCTGCCCCCTTCTGTATAGTGATTTTTCGAACATTGGGATTAACATGTTGGTAAATCGAGGTGTACCAGCATTTCAATTTACAACTCTGCAATTTTAACCGACTCCAATTCCCTTCTGTTTGTGTTCATAATTAACTAAAAATTAGTTGTATTGCATGGCGTTTAGATTTAACTTTTCTGGTATAATTTTTCTCAAGACTATAAACAAAGAAGTAGTTTCATCAGTTCTCAATTGATTGTGCAGTGGCTATATGTCTCCGGAGTATGCCATGGGCGTATGTTTTCTAAAAATCAGGTGGCTACAAATTGGGTTCTTGCAATTGGAGATTATTAGTGGCAAAAAGAATACCAACTTCTATTCCAGTGACCAACATATAGTCTTCCTATGTAACACCCCGACCCCAAATTTATCCCATGTTTAATTAATTTAAATGGAATTGAGAAATTACCCGTGGGATAGGGGTATTTTAGTCATTTTCTTACCCGAAAGGAATTTGGGAATTCCGGTTGTACCGTTGCGTAGAGCACGGTGAGATGAGTCCGTAGACACGTAGTGGGCTCGAATCGGAGTTGTAACGAGAGAGATATGGTCAGAAGAAGCTCAGTGGCATAATCGTAAATATTTGGAAATTGGATTTTTGGTTAAAAGACGGAAATGCCCCTCTGTCTCTCTCTCTCTCTCGCAGCCCCTCTCTCCTCCGCTGGTTCGCGATAAGAATGGAGGCCGGCCACGTTTTGGCCGGCCAGTGCTCTCGTCCGCCACCAAAGTCGACTGGCTGTGACCAAATGATGGCCAGTCCTCTTCCTACCCCAATGGGTCTCGCGCCACCGCCAGCTGTTTCGCGAGGAGAAAGCGCCGGTTTGATAGAAACCGCGGCCGCTTCTCCGTCGTCCGCCGCCATTTTTGGCAATCAAGGTATGGAAATTCATCCATACGCATGCTCTAGCTGATGGTTGGTAGGATTTCCTAAATTTTGAGGCTAGGTAGCTCGATCTACGATTTGGAATTCGGCGGTTTTGCGATCGCGATTCCGGCCACTTCCGGTCAGTTTTGGGGTATGTCCAAGAACAAAAGTGACTCCAAATTAGGTGTATTACCTAGGGTAGGAGTCTTGGCTCACGATTTGGAGGATTTCCGGCGATGCGATATCGCTTTAGACACCCACGCGCTGCCGGCGGTGTGGCGGCGCTGGGCACCGTTGAGGGGCATTTTTGTCCCATTGTGATCCTCTCGATGTCACGAGCGCGTAGGTGTGCTCGGATCTCATTTTGGATACCGTTAGAGTTCGAATCGGATATCGCATATCGCGTATTTTCCGGGTTCGCTAGGTTTGGACCGTTGGATGGTCCTGAGTTATAATATGTTGATCTAGGTATTACCAGGATCGTATAGGATTCGACGGATCGTAAATGGAGTCCCGGATACTCGAAAATGCCAACCCTAGGGTTAGGGTTTTAGCGACCGTCCGATCGTGCGATCGTGAGCGATCCGACCGTCCGATCTGGACCAAACTTGCAGGACGTGTGTCCTAGAGCCTGTAGAACCTATAGGAACTTTCGGATCGAATTTGAGGTCGTGGGCCCCGCGGGCCCGTTTGACCAAGTTTGGGTAGTTTGACCCTGGGTTGACCGCTAGACTTTCATTGTAGTTCTACCATCCCAGGAGGGCTAGAATGACCTTAGTGACAGGTCTCGAGCGTTGTTGAGTGAAACGGAGACCGTGAGCTTAAGATATTAATTAGTGAAATTAAATGGGGGAGTTTACGGTATGCTTTATTTGTGAAGGTTTATATAAGTTTAGAAATTATATTTTCTATAATAAATTGTGTGGATGTTTAAAAGTAAATAAAGCGATCGAATGTTAGCTTACGATTATACGCACTACCCCACGTACCCTTATATTGTGATCATGTTGAGGGTGGTGAGAATGTAGCCGCCCAGGTGGTAGGTCGCACGCCGCCTTTGGATTAGCCGGCAGTGTCGCACTTACACGTGGCCGGTACGCCCGACGTATGAGTGGGTGATATGATGGTATAAGGGCTGGTGAGAATGTAGCCAGGCCCAGTGTGAGGTCGCACGCGCCTTTGGATTAGCCGGCGTGTTGACAGGCCCTACGTGGCGGGTACGCCCCGACGTATGAGTGGGTGATATGATGGTATAAGGGCCGTGAGAATGTAGCCAGGCCCAGTGTGAGGTCGCACGCGTCTTTGGATTAGCCGCGTGTTGACAGGCCCCGTGACGTGGCCGGGTACGCCCGGCGTATGAGTGGGTGATATGATGGTATAAGGGCGGTGAGAATGTAGCCGTGCCTGCAGGAGGTCGCACGCGTCTTTGGATTAGCCGGCGTGTTGACAGCGGGCCCGTCGTGGCCGGGTACGTCCCGACGTATGAGTGGGTGATATGATGGTATAAGGGCTGGTGAGAATGTAGCCGTGCCCAGGAGGTCGCCGCGTCTTTGGATTAGCCGGCGAAGTTGATGCACCCTACATCGTGGCGGCGCCCCGACGATGAGGGGAGATCTGGTTGTGAGGCTGTCGTGAGAATGTAGCTGTGCCCAAGCAGGAGGTCGCACGCGCCTTTGGATTAGCCGGCGTGTTGGCGCACCCATACGTGGCCGGTACGCCCGACGTATGAGTGGGTGATATGATGGTATAAGGGCTGGTGAGAATGTAGCGCCCAGCAGGTAGGTCGCACGCGCCTTGGATTAGCCGAGTTGATGTGCCCTACACGAGGCCGGGTGCGTCCCGTCGTATGAGGGGTGATATTGTGTTTGTGTTTGTTGGGTTGTGTTTGATAAATATTTGAATGTATGTAATTGTGTGGTGTTAATGGTTTATTTGATATTAGGAGCCAGGATAGTTAGGAAAGAGCTACGTGTGGCTTGATCCCTTAGTAGGGTACGTAGGCAGCCTGAAGTTACTAGGTGCAGCCACATATTAGACCCCACTTAGGTGGTCTTATTGAGATTGGTTGGACCTCGTTGTTGGTCCCAAAACTTGGTTGAATTGGGGCTTGTCCTGGGGACTAAGTGAGTGAAGGTGCGCGTGAGTAGATTTTGGAAGTGTTATATGCATGTTTGATGCATTAAGTTATTTTAAGAACTTTGTGGGCAGTCTTGCTAGAATCATTTGAGGGCCGGAGGCCATTTATGTAAATTGCATGAGCTTATATTGTGCATGCTGCCAGTTGGGTTATAAATGCGTTCTTTGCGGTGGAAATTTTGGGAATGTTCTATTTATAGGGGACTCTGCGAAATTTCGGCAGAAAGTCTCGTGCCCTTAGTCCTCTCGGAAAACGAGGACATAGATTTAAGGAGTGAACTCGGCTTGGGTGTGATGCCGGGGTCTCCGCAGGTTAAATCTCGGGTTAGGAAATTCGGGACGGGTCCTGTCATCCTAGCTTATGTAAGCTCACACTCTAAATCTTAATGCAAAATCGTATCTTTCATACAGCTTAAGCAACTATATGAAGCTAAATGCAGCAGAGTTTAACAATACTGGCCAACATACATGAAATTTTGTTAGGCATGGCACTTATGGAATGAAGGAAGGGGTTTGGAGTTGCTTGATGAAGTATTGGCAGATTCATATTCACCTTCAAAATCTCATGGATTTCTATTTTTGAAACCCAAAGACATTGCATATGCATGGGTCAAGTTTCAGATTGGCAAGCACATGGAATTGTATACAATTATATTGGATTTTTGCCTCAGTTTAGGTGCACATTGATATGCCCTTTTTTTTTCTTCACAAACATGATCCAATTGGTATTTGGTATAACAAACACAAGCAACATATACAAGTTTTGGCATGCAGCTAGCATACCAAATTCACAAAATGTAAGTGGGGATAAAGGGAACCAAGGTCCTAGGAAGGAGTTGTCCAAGAGATGCAACTCCCCACACAAAACTCTCGTCTGGGGACTTGGGGGATTTCTATTTGCGAGGTAAAATGCCTCTCGATGACCGAGCTGAGCTTTTGATGTATGATAGTATCTCTTTACAGATCGAAGACGACTTGAGAGACTTCTCGGTGTGGAAGCGATGATGCCTTCACTACAAGATCCTGAGCGCTTCAACTTATGGGTAACTTTTTATTTCTGCATAGAATACAACGCGGACTAATATATCTCATATGTAAGAATCAAATGCATAATATCAAGTACTTAAATTTGAAGGGTGCGAAAGTCAATCGGGATGGTCTTGTCACGTTGATGCATGGATGCAAAGATTTGGTGATGTTGGATGCCAGAGATTGTTCTGGTTTTGATGAGAACGACGATGAAATATCAAAGATTGCGTCTCATATTAGTCAATTTATGTGCGAGGGTTATGAATTTCCTGAATTTCTTTGTGGTATGGACAATTTTGTTCTTCATGTTGATGGATACTCATTTCATCTGCATGTGGAGGAGACATGGGATAAAATGCTCAATGATTTGCGCAATGCGTTCAATGATTTGGGCGACGAGGAATGAAGAACTATTAATTTGATTGTACTAAGTGATATCTCATCTTTTTTATATTTACAACACTAATGAGCAATTATGTGTGTTAAGTGTGGTGTTCATCGTGTGTTTTTGGACAATGTTACTCTAATGAGGGCTTGTTATAAGTTCCTATCTTGATTTCATAATAAGATGTACGCTTAATTTGGAAAATGGCCATTCTAAATTCCTTCGCTACATTTTTTGTAATATCACATGTGTTCGCGCACGATTGTTTTTCAGCCTTGCATCTGCCTCTATTTCTATCTTAACTTTCCCTTCCCACCAAAGGTTTTCCTAGCTAAATTTCTTTGAGGTTTAGGAAAAATTTCGTGGTGAAAGAATGTTGGTTGCACCAGCTTAACAACAGGCACAACCAGTAAAAAAAATGAAATAATATGTTATATTTAAGAATGAGATGCTACTTCTCATCTAACACATGTTGTTTGAATTCTCATTTAGAATAGTTCATATATCAATGTCATATGACCTCTGATACCTTCAATTAATTTCAAAATAGAGCTGCAAACTTCCCTTTGCTGTCTCGTTAGATTGTTTTATATCCAATTTTTCAACTGACATATCTCATAGAAGAAAAGCATGGTCTTCAAGTGCAATGAGAAAAAAATGTTGCAATTGGGTTTAGTTCATAATTACAACGGATACATTTTAGAAAGTAAATTGATATTAAAGCAATTTTATACTATGAAATTCAAAATTCTTTGATCCACAAAATGTTGGCGGATACCTTTTATTATTATTATTATTATTATTATTATTATTATTATTATTATTATTATTATTATTATTCTTGGTATTTATGAGTTTAACTTGTATTATTTGTTAGAAATAAAATTCATTTTTTATTCTTGCCTAAAGGGCTAATAGCTGGAAATCATTATAGTGGGAGGTATCATAAAGAATTTAAATTCTCATTCCCCAATATCGCTTGTATAAATAAAATAATTGAAGAAATAACTCTAGCCCACCCTAAACCCTAAAATGATACGACAAAATTGTATATTTAAAATGTTAAAAATGTTATATCCGCACGGCTGTATTTTCTAAAATATTCGGATATTTTAAAGGTATAGCCGTTTGGCTGTACTCTTTAAAATATTCAAATATTTTAAGATTATAGCCGCTCGGCTATATGCTTTGAATATAATCCAAACGAACACGAAGCTTGCACTCGCAGAGGGCGGAGGTTGCGGACCCAGTCACAGCCATTTCGCTTCGATTTTCAGTTTCTACTGCTTCGTCCTCCTGGTTCGACACCGAAAAAAGACCCAACCCGCCTAGGAGGCCCGCCCAGCCGCCTAGCCGCCTAGCGCCCGCCTAGCGCCCGCCTAGGCCGATTTTCCGAACACTGCGATTGACTGAAAGTCTGAAACCCGAAATTGAAGAAGTTTAGCTGCAAATTTGAGCTTGAGATTGAGATTGGGAAGCTGAAGCAAGCACAAGTCAGGTCCATAGAAGAAGAGATCATGAGACTCTTAATTCATCTATTTCCATTCCTCTCCATGTTTCCCGCCTTATTCTCTTCTCTCTAGGCTCTCTCCCAAACCACATGTTCACCTCACCACACCAACGACAACTACGACAATTCCTCCCTCTGCCAACTCCGCCTTATTCTCTTCTCTCTTTCCATTGACGGCATGGCGCAGAAGAAAACAACAAAAATTTGCTGACTTGGTGTCTGTCTTCAGTGGAAGGAAATGATGAAGCTATCCTATCATGGAGTTTCTATGGTCTTGCCAATAACCAGGTTTTTGAGGTTGAGGCAATGACCCTTTAATTTTGAAGGATAGAAAAGATTATTCAGCAACAAACATCTCCAATTTTGAAGGATTCAAAAGGTGACAAATATTTTAATCTGATCTCTTAAAAATTTGCGTCTAATAATGGCTATAATATGCCGTTAGAGAAACAGACATAGAGGTGTCCTACAGGAACTATGAATATGTCTGTTTTCTAACCGTCTAGTATTCAGTCCCATATAGCATGGCTGGTCTAACAGATGTTCTATAAACTTAGCTTTCAATTCTAGCAAAATATGATGATCACACTATATATATACCATCCTAAACCTCCATTTTACCTATCGTGCTTTGATTCTATGAGCCACATCATCTCCATTCTCCCCTTGTATATATGGATGATTGAGTACATGCTAGATAGTGAAAGTTTTTGCTTTTTGATATACTCTTAGTAGTGCAATTGGTTGCTCTTATGTCTTCGTCAGAACCAAAGGCTCCTCTTGGTTAGCAGAATTCAAAGAAATATGGTTCCAGTGACCATCTAGTAGACGCAACTTTGCCCGCTACTGAAGTCAATTCATCATAACTGAGTATAAGGAATGGTACAAATAATCTTCACTATTGTTATCAACAGTGTCTTCTGCATCACGATTCTCTTTCTTTGTTTTAATGAAAGTTTGTAACTTAAATTTGTGTTTCTTATAAAAAGAAAAGTTATAAATTGCTCTTATTATAGAGTTCATGCAATAGAATTTGGTTAGTAAAAGTGTTGAGACAGACTTGTTGTATCTACTCTGCATTTTTTGTTCATAGTATTTTGGATGTGTTATTAAAAGTGTGAAGATAGCATTTTATTCCTATGGTGAATGGATGCTATATATGCAATGCTTATGATTTCTTATCTCAGTTATAGGAGAAACAAAAACTTCTGTAGCTTCTGGAAATGAGCATATTGGGGAGAAGCAATTAACGGATGTCTTAGTTAATTGGTGAAACTTCTTATAAGAAGATGGAGTCCAAAATAGTAAAGGAGCCACGCACAGTTCCAACAATGAGGCACTCATTACCTATTTCCAGGCCAGGCAAGGGATATGACTTACAAATTATTATTTTATTTATTTTGGAACTGCAGAATTGGTTATACTTTAAGTCTTCTTTTAAGTTTAATAAAATTGGTAATATATTTAGGTATTAATTTTTGGGTGTCCAATTCTTTCCTAAGTTAAGAGTATATATCTTCGCAACATTGAAATTGTAGCGCAGTTGTGACTGGTTGGTAATTTTGTTGCCTTGTCATTTATTGAACCTGCCTTCCTTCCTTTGTGTGGTAACACTTGTCTTGTTGAACATAATCATGTAGATAGTGAAGAAAGAGATCTCGTGAATATTTTGCCTAGTCTCAGTCTAAAGCCTTTGAATCTTCCTGCTCGAGATGCTCCTTGGAAGTGGGTAACTTCTCCTTTTAAGATGTTACATATGTGTATTCTATGATGATTTGAACAACTCATGTTGTGATTTGAATTAGAGTTAATATATTGTTTGGTATGAGAAGTTGATCAGAAAATGTTGCTTGAGAATATGTGTGGTTTTTTTTTTGGTTAACTGGGATCGCTTTTGCATCCTATGTTGATGTTCTGAATGCACTGTTTTGTCATGGCTGGTGTTTTACGTATTTACATATAACAAGTTAATTAAGTGCTCTCAAAAGCTTCATTGATGTTTCTGTCTTCAGTGGAAGGAAATGATGAAGCTATCCTATCATGGATTTTCTATGGTCTTGCCAATAACAAGGTACGGTTTTTAGGCCCCAATCTCAAATTCTGACTATTTATTTCTGGTTTGGTTAAGCAATCGATTGATTGGTTTGGTTCTTCTTGCTTGAAACTTGATAAATCTTTATGCATTCGATATTCGTCCACTGGTGGTTCTTCTTGGTTGGACTGCTTTTCATTCTTTGGATATTGCATTTTTGTTATAGATTTTGACATTTGATCATGCCCTCTTGTTTGCTGATAGAAAAAAAAAAATAAAAAAAGATAAAGAAAAAAAGAAGAAGAAGAGATTTGTCTCCTCCTCCTCTTGCATAGGAACACAAAAACCAACCCACCAAAGAACATAATTTTTTTTTTGAAATATTACACCACCTCAAGTGAAAAATCTAATTCATTTAAGCTTTTATATTTTATAGATTTTGACATTTGCTCATGCCCTCTTGTTTGCTGATAGAAAAAAAAAAAAAAAAAAAGATAAAGAAAAAAAGAAGAAGAAGAGATTTGTCTCCTCCTCCTCTTGCATAGGAACACAAAAACCAACCCACCAAAGAACATAATTTTTTTTTTGAAATATTACACCACCTCAAGTGAAAAATCTAATTCATTTAAGCTTTTATATTTGTTCTTGTATTAGCATATGTGTTTGTGCAGTGTGAACTCTACCTCAACTCCGAAGAAAAAATAAAAATAAAAATTAGAGGGTGCATTTGCTAACGCATGGGTTGGGAATCTCTTAATTATTTTTAACTTTTCAAACTGACTTCAAAAGCACCAGATTAATAGGCCAACATGAAATATAGTTTATCGAGCCTCTATTAGTGTAAAAGGACTGTGACTGCATTAGCTAAAAATGCTTTAGAGGAAGGATCGACTTCCAGTTCATTGAGATCCCTTTCACTATAAAAACCAGGTTTTTGAGGTTGAGGCGATGACCCTTCACCACTCAGCATTACAACTGTAGCTGGCATGCTCGGTCTATTTGCCGGGTTATGCTGCACACTTGTAAGACCTTCATGAATTGATCTCACAACTTCATGTGGATCACTGGAGTCCCCTACTGATGTATCAAGCACTTCAATGGACCTGCCTTCTGTGTATAGCATCCATGCGTAAAAGAATTGATCAAAAGTTCAAAACCATTGTGCTTAATTAAAAGAAGAAACATAAACAAGTAATGAGTAAATCCTCTGTTCCTCTTCCTACTCGCTATCTCTAGCACCAACACACCTATTCTTCAACTCAATGAAATCCTCTGTTTCTCTTCATGTGTAACCTCATTCTTCAACTCATTGAGTCCTTGTCTAGAATATTTTGAGAGCCTTTTCACAGCTATTTCTTGTCCATCTTTTAATGTACCCTGAAATCCATTAGCCTTTTCACAACTCATTGAGATTAAAGACTTTTTTTTTTAAAAAAAAAAAAAGGGAAAACGAGTACAGCCGGACGGCTACACGATTTTTTTAAATGATTAGCCGACCGGCTATACTATTATATATATAAATATAAGGACCAGCCCATGACCTAAGCCCACGTGTCAAAGAGGTAAACTATTTTTTATGCAACGGCTATACTATCTTTTGGAAAAACAATGAGGGAAAACTGAGTACCGCCGTGCGGCTATACTCTGTTTTGAAAGTATATATTATTTTTATTCAGTGATATGTGTATAATACGTGAATTTTGCGTGTCTTATTGAATTTTTTGTAAAAAATACGTGTATTAAACATGAAAAATATGTGCGTACGTGTATTATACATTATTAAACGTGATAGTGCTAAAATCTTTATATGGGTAATAACTTTGGAAAAGTAACAAAATCAAAACGGGACCATAGATACTTGTGTAATGGCATAATAGTAATGGATAGGGCTCTTGGGCTATGGAGAAATTGAATTAAGACATCCAAACGATTTCACAAAAGACTTAATAAATAGAAATTAATTACTTTGTTTTCTTTTTCTTCAATCTTTTTACATTAAATAATAATTAAAATATAATTACTAGGCAAAGTGATTAAAAAATGCTAAGATATTTCTTGATTACGTATAGTAAATTAAAGAACTAGGCCAAAAAATAAAAGGAAAGAAACATATTTTATATTTTATAAATATTTTTATGCAAAATAAAGAGTATAGTCGTGCGGCTATACTATGCATATCTTAAAAAAAGGACGCTCCCAGCCCCTAGGTGCCACGTGTCAAACGAGTAAAGGCTATTTTTAAAAAAATGCTTATTTATGTACATGCCCCCTGTGCTTTCAAACTTGTCTCAAATTACCACCTAGGCTCTGAAATGTCTCAAAATACCCTCCACACTTTTAAAAATGGTCTCACGTTACCCATTCCGTCAACATTATAGATGTTCCGTTACTCGCTTTGGGCCCCACTTCGTTTTAATCCTTAACATCGGAGAATATGGGTTTTTTCAGCTTCAAAAAAGGGGAAATGGGGTATTTGGGTGAGAAGGGGAAATTTGGAGAAGAAGGCTAAGGCTTATCAAAATCTGAGGTGAGGTGAGGTTCGAATTTTGGGAGAATCTAGAGAAGAAATCACTGTTTGGGCTGGGTTGCACTGCAGCTTGTAATCTATACCCCATTCCAAATACTTCACCTTGAAGATACAAACTACAAAGAACAATGATATATTTATATATCCCATTTGAAATAGATGAAAGCACATCAAGATACAAGCTCATGTCACCACTCCCTTTCATAAGATCTAGATTGGATGAGGAAAGGAATGGAGAAATGAAGGGGAAAATAAAATTCTCCATCACATACAAGATACTGCCCAGATAGGAAAGAGGCCAGGTGCTGGATTTTGTGGGTTTCTCCATGGAGTAAGACTTAGTTTTTCTTTCGTAAGCCTATTATGTCCAAGCTTCCCTCCTGGAAGCCAAGTATTAGTTGGGTGATCAAAACTCTGCCATATAACAACAGATGAATTAAATGCATATGTTATGACAAAGTTCCCATTGTCAAGTAGCATTGCTACGGTGGAATAAGAAACCGTTGACATATAATGAGTTGACCAAATTTCAGTTTTGGATTGGACCAGTAGGGTTAAGTTTCCATTTTGGAAGAGTTGCAATGTTGAAGACGATGTATCAGAAACATGTTGGTTTCTGTTTGCCACCCAAACTACTGTTTTCGGGGGTAGTTTTTTGTACCATATCCCAATATAATAGTTTTGAGAGTTACCTGGTGTGAAGAAACCCAGCTCAAAAATGCCACTTGGAGAGGTAATTGTCTGGTTCCCAGAAAGAGATGGGCCTGCGGAGATAACATGAGACATTTCATTCTATTAGTTACAAACTTGTAAAAAATAGTTATTTTATCTATAATTCTCCTTCCATGAGCTTGCATTAGCTGTAAGATATTTCATTCTATTAGTGTTGGACTAAATCATCAAACAACCAAAACCTAAAATGAAAAGTAATCTCAGAAAGATAAAAGTCAGTAAACTGAAAATTCTACACTTTAGTACCGTCTATCAATCAGAACTTGGTAAATCAGACAGTTGAATTGAAATTTCAAGACTTCATATTTCAGAGAGAGAGTGGGGATGTATTTAAGCATCACTTTTGACTTTTGAGTATCTTCCCCTTGACCCCAACTATAAGTTTATGATCCATTTAAGAGTCCTAAGAGATAATTCAGGTAGGCTCCCACAAATCAAAACATATTAGTTCAAGCAAATCGTCAGACTTAAACAAAGAGTTAAGTTGTTGCTTCCTCTGTTTTTAACTCTTATTAGCATTAATAGTCTCTGGTTTTCCAGGTTACAAAGTTGTTGAAAAATCTTATGCTGTTAAGATAAAATTATAGGCCCATCATCTATCAATCAGAACTTGGTAAATTAGGGCTGCATTAGCTTAATACATCTCTCAATGAAAACCCAATTACTTGTAAAATTGATTCAAAAAGGGTAAAAATGTAGGCAATTTGGGGTCCGTAATGGTCACTTCCACCCAAATTATAATCACTTGATTTAGCTTCAAATTCATTAACTAGGTTTAGAGTACTTTTGTGTTCTTCAATCTGGAAACACAAGTTTTCAGTGGAAGCAGAAAATCAAGGAACTTTGAAGCAGAGAAATAACCTGCATAAGAAGGAAGTAGAACCCAATCTGCAGTTTTAATCAAACATCTCCTCACATCAAACTACAGACCATTGTGTTTATTTGTATTTAACCAATTTCTGCAAAAACCAGTTTAAAGATTCAACATTAAAGCTGAAATTTCCCCTTCTCACCCAAATACCCCCATTCCCTTTTCTCTGAAAAAACCCTTATTCTCCAATGTTAAGGATTAAACGGTGGGGCTCAAAGCACGTAACGGAACGTCCATAATACTGATGGAATGGATAACGTGAGACCATTTTAAAAGTGTGTGGGGTATTTTAAGACGTTTCAAAGCCTGGTGGTAATCTGAGACAAGTTTGAAAGCACAGGGGGCATGTACATAAATAAGTACAGCTGCACGGCTATACTATTATATATATAAAGACCAGCCCATGGCCTAAGCCCAAGTGTCAAAGCGGTAAAGACGCCCGGCTATACTATTTTCTATGCAAAACGAAGTTTCGCTGCTATACTATCTTTTGAAAACAATTAGGCAAAATCGAGTACAACCGTGCGGCTATACCCTTGTTTATAGGTATATATTATTTTTATTCAGTAATACGTGTATAATACGTGAATTTTGTGTGTCTTACTGAATTTTTTGTAAAAAATGCGTATTAAACATGAGAGATACGAGCGTACGTGTATTATACATTATTAACCGTGAAAATGCTTAAATCTTTATACGGGTAATAACTTCGGATAAGTACAAAATCAAAAAGGGACAATAGATACTCGAGTAATGACAGAATAATAATGGGTAGGACTCTTGGGCTATGGAGAAATTGAATTAAGACACCCAAACGATTTCACAAAAGACTTAATAAATAGAAATTAATTAATTTGTGTTCTTTTTCTTCAATCTCTTTATATTAAATAATAATTAAAATATAATTACTAAGCAAAGTGATTAAAAAAGGCTAAGATATCACTTGATTACGTATAGTAAATTAAAGAAGTAGGCCAAAAAACAAAAGTAAAGAAACATATTTTATATTTTTTTAATATTGAAAGTTTAAAAATAGTATAGCCGTGCGGCTATACTAAGTATATCTTAAAAAATGACGTTCTCAGCCCTAGGTGCCACGTGTCAAAAGAGTAAAGGCTATTTTTTTAAATATAAAAAAAGACGAGTACAGCCGAGCGGATATACTATTTTTTAAATTTTAAAAAACGTATAGCCGGTCGGCTATACTAATATATATATATAGAAAGACCAGCCCATGGCCTAAGCCCACGTGTCAAAGAGGTAATGCCGGCCGGCTATACTATTTTTTATGCAGAAACGTTTATCGCCCCACGGCTAGACTATATATTTGGAAAACAATTGGGGAAAACTGAGTACAGCCGTGCGGCTATACCCTTTTTAAAAAGGCATATATTATTTTTATTCCGTAATACATGTATAATACGTGAATTTTGTGTGTCTTACTGAATTTTTTTGTAAAAAATATGTGCATTTAAACATGAGAAATATGTGCATATGTGTATAATACATTATTAAACGTGAAAGTGCTAAAATCTTTATACGGGTAATAACTTTGGAAAAGTAAAAAATCAAAAGGGGATGATAAATACTCAAGTAATGGCATAATAGTAATGGATATGGTTCTAGGGCTATGGAGAAATTGAATTAAGACATCCAAACGATTTCACAAAAGAATTAATAAATAGAAATTAATTACTTTGTGTTCTTTTTCTTCAATCTCTTTACATTAAATAATAATTAAAATATAATTACTAAGCAAAGTGATTAAAAAAGGCTAAGATATTACTTGATTATATACAGTAAATTAAAGAAGTAGGCCAAAAAACAAAAGTAAAGAAACATATTTTACATATTTTTAATTTTGAAAGTAAAAAATAGAGTATCGCCGCTCGGCTATACTATGTATATCTTAAAAAAAGGACGCTCCCAGCCCTAGGTTCCACGTGTCAAAAGAGTAAAGGCTATTTTTTTAAAAAAAATAAGGAAAAACGAGTACAGGGGCGCCTATACTATTTTTAAAAATTAAAAACCGTATAGTTGGTCGGCGATATATATATATATATATATATATATATATATATAAAGAACAGCCCGTGGCCTAAGCCCACGTGTCAAAGAGGTAAAGCCGGACGGCTATACTATATTTTATGCAAAAACGTGTATAGCCGCACGGCTATACTATGCCTTCGAAAAACAATTAGGGACAATCGAGTACAGCCGTGGCTATAACCTTTTAAGGTATATATTATTTTTATTCAATAATACGTGTATAATATGTGAATTTTGTGTGTCTTACTGAATTTTTTGTTAAAAATACGTGTATTAAACATGAAAAATATGTGCGTACGTGTATAATACATTATTAAACGTGAAAGTGCTAAAATCTTTATAAGGGTAATAACTTTGGAAAAGTAAAAAATTAAAAAGGGACGATAGATACTTGAGTAATAGCATAATAGTAATGGATAGAGTTCTTGGGCTATGGAGAAATTGAATTAAGACACCCAAATGATTTCACAAAAGGCTTAATAAATAGAAATTAATTACTTTGTGTTCTTTTTCTTCAATCTCTTTACATTAAATAATAATTAAAATATAATTACTAAGCAAAGTTATTAAAAAAGGCTAAGATATTACTTGATTACGTATAGTAAATTAAAGAAGTAGGCCAAAAAACAAAAGTAAAGAAACATATTTTATTAGTATAGCCGCACGGCTATATTATGTATATGTAGGTGCCACGTGTCAAAAGTGTAAATGCTATTTTTAAAAAAAAAAATTAGGGGAAAATGAGTACTGCCGCACGGCTATACTATTATACTGTTTATATATATATATATATATATATGAGAGCTTTCCATTGAGGGATTCTCAAATAAGCTTATTTGAGGGACACCCCTTGTAGGCCCCACTATGGATTGTATTTCACTAATCCAAACCGTCTATTTTGTAGATACTCATTCAAAGATCATCTCTACAAAAAATCACTTGAATCCGATATCATTTGACCACTCAATTGAGTTATTGAAATTTTAGTACTTTCTTGAAGCACCGTGTTCATTGATTTTGTAAGACACAATTGGATGTCGAAACGATTTCCGATTTGTCTAATTTTTTGTAAGGATGATCTATGAATGAAGACCTAAAAAATATATGGTTTGGATCATTGGAAAAAAAATTGTAGGGTACTTAAAGGGCGTCCCTCAAATAAAATTATTTGAGGATCCTCAATAGAAGGGGATCGTATATATATATATATTAAGCCCACGTATCAAAGAGGTAAAGCCGTCCGGCTATACTATTTTTAATGCAAAAACGATTTTTTTGAAAAACAATTAGGGAATACTGAGCACAGCCGTTCGGCTATGCCCTTTTTTTAAGGTATATATTATTTTTATTCTGTAATACATGTGTAGTACGTGAATTTTGTGTGTCTTACTGAATTTTTTGTAAAAAATACGTGTATTGAACATGAGCCCAGGATCAGCGGTCCAGTAGACAACACAGTACTGGTAATTTTGATCTTTGTATTGTGTCCTTGATCTAGGAATGAAGTATTTGAAAGCAGAAGATTGAGGGGTCAGAAATTCAAGAAAATAAAAAACCTTTACTTTTTATCATCCAATGAACAATAAATGCTAGTTTCTGAGACAATTCTAAAGAAATATTTTATCTAATAATGTCAAAAGTTTTCTGGCTCTATCTTGTTTCTAATCATGTCACTGCTGGAAGATTTCTTTCTTCTTTTTTCCTTGGTGGCTTTTATTTTTCTTTCAAACTTTGTTTTAAACAGCAAGATGATTCCATACCTAGTTCTGATGAAGCCGAGTAAGTATCTTGCCCATTTATATTGGAATATCTTATATCAACCAGATCGCTGAACCACAGCAAGCACCCCCTTCCTCCATCTCTGATATCCAAATTTGAAAAAGCGGTGCAGGAGCAGTTGTTCATGCACATCATCGATCACATTCCTTGAGGTTCATACTTGTGTTATACCAGGATTGTTCTGTACTTTGCAATTTCACCCCAGAGTACTTCTTAAAGATGTCTCCACTGCAATTCAGTTGGCTCTTTCTCACACAGCTACATGACCAATCCACCAAGTCCCAGTCTTGTTGAAAGTTCGGTATAAATCCTTTCAAGCAGCTACATACTGGGGACTTGTCAATACTACATGCACCATTCGGACCACATATTCCATATTTGTCACAGATATCAGTCGTTACTATATTAGATAAACGACCCAACCTTGGTTTCCATCACTCCCGATGTAGCACAGCCCAAATCCATCTTGAGTTAACGCCAGCCTGAAAAGAGTTGAGCTGTTGAGAAGTTTATAACCATAATATACTTCATCATTATTATCCAAACACAAAATCATATGTTGGATTTAAATTATGCATCCCACTAAATTGGATTCCATTCCATGGTGCAGTCCGATATTTTATAACAGAACCCTCCCTCAGAATTAATTCATGGTATCCATAAGGACCAAGTTGATATGCATAATGTCCTTGAGAAGGATCCTGGGGGCTTTTACAGGGTGTAAGATGCCAATTAAGACCTGTGATTTTGTTCCTAACAAGCTTCATACTTGGTATTAATGTATCACCTGGGTAATCAAAACTCTGCCATAAACTATTATCAGGGTCATTATGTTATGACCATTGCCATCTATCACAACAAGATTTCCGGAATCCAAAAGCTGTGCCACTGGATTCTGTGCAGAACTTGATGTGTTGGAAGACCTGTAGTGTTCTTATGGTCGACTGCTCAACTTGATTACACCTGAAGAACCAATGAGGGGTGTGTTTCTTTTAGTCTGCACTATATATGGAGAGTCTGACTCTAATTAGAAGATAATTGTATTAATTTGATAAAGCTTTGTCCGTAACTGTCTCTCACCTTAAAAAATTTCACAATTAGCAGCATTAGCAATACTTGATTAGAAAGTAGAAACCCTACAGTATATAGTTAAGTTGAGTAGCTGGGAAGACAATTAGTAAGCTTTCAATACTAAAGTTGAATAGTGGGGAGACAAATTACTAAAGTTTCAAGGACAGATAAATAGGATGAATTCCTCGTAAGGGATCCCCTTTCACTGTAGCTTGGAGTAGAATTCGTTTCGACACGATATCAATTATCAATGTAAACACGTTACGGATGCATTATCGACAATATCGATGCACGTCATACCAAATTTAGATGCATAATTGAATGCAAATAAATACATTCGGATATTTTAACAGTATAGCCGTTCGGCTATACTGTTTAAATATTAATATATTCGAATATTTTAAGAGTATAGCCGAGTATAATCCAAACGAACACGAAGCTTGCACTCGCAGAGGGCGGAGGTTGCAGACCCAGTCACAGCCATTTCGCTTCGATTTTCAGTTTCGACTGCTTCGTCCTCCTGGTTCGACACCGAAAAAGACCCAACCCGCTTAGAGGCCCGCCCAGCCGCTTAGCTCTCGCCAGCCGCTTAGCGCCCGCTTAGCCACCTAGGCGCCCGCCTAGCCACCTAGGCGCCCGCCTAGGCCGATTTTCCAAACACTACGATTGACTGAAAGTCTGAAACCCGAAATTGAAGAAGTTTAGCTGCAAATTTGAGCTTGAGATTGAGATTGGGAAGCCGAAGCAAGCACAAGTCAGGTCCATAGAAGAAGAGATCATGAGACTCTTAATTCATCTATTTCCATCCCTCTCCCTGTTTCCCGCCTTATTCTCTTCTCTCTAGGCTCTCTCCCAAACCACATGTTCACTTCACCACACCAACGACAACTACGACAATTCCTCCCTTTGCCAACTCCGCCTTATTCTCTTCTCTCTTTCCATTGACGGCATGGCGAAGAAGAAAACAACACAAAATTTGCTGACTTGGTGTCTGTCTTCAGTGGAAGGAAATGATGAAGCTATCCTATCATGGAGTTTCTATGGTCTTGCCAATAACCAGGTTTTTGAGGTTGAGGCAATGACCCTTTAATTTTGAAGGATAGCAAAGATTATTCAGCAACAAACATCTCCAATTTTGAAGGATTCAAAAGGTGAGAAATATTTTAATCTGATCTCTTAACAATTTGTGTCTAATAATGGCTATAATATGCCGTTAGAGAAACAGACATAGAGGTGTCCATATCACTGTGCTGGTGGTAACTATGAATATGTCTGTTTTCTAACCGTCTAGTATTCAGTCCCATATAGCATGGCTGGTCTAACAGATGTTCTATAAACTTAGCTTTCAATTCTAGCAAAATATGATGATCACACTATATATATGCTATCCTAAACCCTCCATTTTACCTATCGTGCTTTGATTCTATGAGCCACATCATCTCCATTCTCCCCTTGTATATATGGATGATTGAGTACATGCTAGATAGTGAAAGTTTTTGCTTTTTGATATACTCTTAGTAGTGCAATTGGTTGCTCTTATGTCTTCGTCAGAACCAAAGGCTCCTCTTGGTTAGCAGAATTCAAAGAAATATGGTTCCAGTGGCCATCTAGTAGACGCAACTTTGCCCGCTACTGAAGTCAAATCATCATAACTGAGTATAAGGAATGGTACAAATAATCTTCACTATTGTTATCAACAGTGTCTTCTGCATCATGATTCCCTTTCTTTGTTTTAATGAAAGTTTGTAACTTAAATTTGTGTTTCTTATAAAAAGAAAAATTATAAATTGCTCTTATTATAGAGTTCATGCAATAGAATTTGGTTAGTAAAAGTGTTGAGACAGACTTGTTGTATCTACTCAGCATTTTTTGTTCATAGTATTTTGATTGTGTTATTAAAAGTGTGAAGATAGCATTTTATTCCTATGGTAAATGGATGCTATATGTGCAATGCTTATGATTTCTTATTTCAGTTATAGGAGAAACAAAGACTTCCGTAGCTTCTGGAAATGAGCATATTGGGGAGAAGCAATTAACGGATGTCTTAGTTAATTGGCGAAACTTCTTATAAGAAGATGGAGTCCAAAACAGTAAAGGAGCCACGCACAGTTCCAACAATGAGGCACTCATTACCTATTTCCAGTCCAGGCAAGAGATATGACTTACAAATTATTATTTTATTTATTTTGGAACTGCAGAATTGGTTATACTTTAAGTCTTCTTTTAAGTTTAATAAAATTGGTAATATATTTAGGTGTTATTTTTGGGTGTCCAATTCTTTCCTAAGTTAAGAGTATATATCTTCGCAACATTGAAATTGTAGCGCAGTTGTGACTGGTTGGTAATTTTGTTGCCTTGTCATTTATTGAACCTGCCTTCCTTCCTTTGTGTGGTAACACTTGTCTTGTTGAACATAATCATGCAGATAGTGAAGAAAGAGATCTCGTGAATATTTTGCCTAGTCTCAGTCTAAAGCCTTCGAATCTTCCTGCTCGAGATGCTCCTTGGAAGTGGGTAACTTCTCCTTTTAAGATGTTACATATGTGTATTCTATCATGATTTCAACAACTCATGTTGTGATTTGAATTAGAGTTAATATATTGTTTGGTATTAGAAGTTGATCAGAAAAATGTTGCTTGAGAATATGTGTGTTTTTTTTTTTTGGTTAACTTAAATCTTCTAGTGGGATCGCTTTTGCATCCTATGTTGATGTTGTGAATGCACTGTTTTGTCATGGCTTCTGTTTTACATATTACATATAACAAGTTAATTAAGTGCTCTCAAAAGCTTCATTGATGTTTCTTTCTTTAGGGGAGGCTTCATCCTTGATGCAGCCACACCTGGAGAATTCATTGGTGGGTTAAAGACTACCATGTAATGCCAGGAACCAAGCCAAACAAAAAAAATTAGAAACTCAGAGAGAATGAGAGGGGAAATTGACTCTTTCCAACTAACAGAAACAAGACATTTTCATTAAAGACTACCAATAGATTGATAGTGTTCTTACGGTCAACAAAGACAAGAATTCCAGGGCTGCTCACCTTGAGTACACCTGATGAATCAGTGAGTGGTGTGTTTCTTTTAGTCTGCACTGTATATGGAGATCTTGACTCTCATTAGAAGATAATTGTATTAATTTGATAAAGTTGTCTGTAACTGTCTCTTACCTTAAAAAATCTCACAATTAATTAGCAGCATTGGAAACTTGATTAGAAAGTAGAAACCCTACAGTATATAGTTTAAGTTGAGTAGCTGCGAAGACAATTAGTAAGCTATCAATACTAAAGTTGAATAGTGGGGAGGCAAATTACTAAAGTTTCAAGGACAGATAAATAATGAATTTTTCATAAGAGAATGACATGATTTGAATTCCCATTATAAGTGTATTGCAAGTACCCTTCTGCTCGGGAAAGACAGTTAACAGAGATAGGTTACGCTGGAAGCAAAACATAAGCTTTCTAGTTGGTGAGTTTGCAAAGAAGGGTGCCCTAGAAATTTTAAAATTACGTGGCCTACTTCCATTAGTTTATACTTTATAGTTATTAATTTGCTAGTTTCAATATATCCAAAGTAGATATTGAAAAAATGGAAATTTCACTGTAAATCAATATGAGAGTTCAATTATTTCTTCTTCTTTTTTTTTTTTTTCGTGCGAACTTCTGCCTTGGATCTACCTCATTCTCTCGAGTGCTACATGTGTATTTTACTGAGTCTTTAAGATGTGTACGAAAAATGGAAGTATTATTGAAAGACACATACATACGTGTATAAGACAAGTATTAAACAGGAAAATGCTCCATTCTTAGTAAATTTAGGGTTTACCTATAAAAATTCTTTATATGGGTAATAACTCGAAAAATGTAAAAAAACAAAAAGGGACCATAGAGACTCGAGTAATGACCTAATAGTAATGGATAATGCTCTAAACGAAAATAAGGGAAAAAAATTTATTTAAAAAAGGACCCCAATATAACCGAGCGGCAATACTCTTTAAAGATATTACATTTAACCGTATAGCCGCGCAGCCATACTATTTATTTAGAAAAAATGAAGAAAAAAAAAGACCCTAGTATAGCCATGTTGCTGTACTATTTATTAAATTAAATTAAATTAAAAAAAAGACCCGGCTAAGAGTGAATCTTTACATACTGAAAAAAATTGTGTACATTACCTTGAGCTTTTTCCACAACAACACACTTAACAATTAAAGTCACCAACAGTTAAAGGCAACTTACCCCAGCAATATGTACTAACCGCACAGAAAGAATAACCACCCCAATTTCTCCAGATAACACTGTCTGAGCATGAGCCATTAGAGACAAATCAGCCTGCAATGTTACAGCAACCATTGAAGCTTTGAGACGGACAACATTCTCGGAGAATACACTGGCCCACAAAATGAAATCTAGTATATATGTTTGAGAAAGAGAGCACATTTGGAAGGAACCACAGGCAAGACAATCATATTTTACATATAAGAAATTAAAAGATATTTATATGCACAACAAATGTACCAGCATGCAAGCAGTGATGCAGCTAGAACAGCAAAAAGTGGTGCAAAAGGTATCACAATTTTAACCACTGCAGGAAATGCACTCTGCATATAAGAACCTAACAAATTGGAGCAACAACGACCTACAGATGACAGAATAGAGACCATAAGCCCCAGCTGATGGATAGTATAATATTACTGAAGTTTATTATATTTAACTACTTAACCTGCATGGTGCTGATTGACAGTTTGGCAGCATCCACAGGGATGTAAGTCCCTGCCAATATCTTTGTTAGTAGAGGAGGCAGGGCTACTGCCCCAAGAGTTGTGCATACCGTCATTACAATCGACAGAGGAAATGGACTATCTGACCATGCCCCAGGCATTATTCAGTTGAATCACTCAGTGCAGGTGCAGCACAGCCATAAACCTTAAAAAGCATTTAATGGAGTTGAATAACTTGCCTAGGCGGCCTAGGCAGGGTCTAGGCGGGCGCTAGGCTGGCCAGGTGGGGGCTGGGCGGGCTAGGCGGGGGCTAGATGAGGGCTAGGCGGGCTAGGCTGGGGCTAGGCGGGGGCTAGGCGGTCTAGGCGGGTGCTGGTGCCTAGAAGAAAAAAAAAGGGCCATTTTGGAACTCCAAGGTCTTGGACGAGATGACGATGGTGCTGAGGCAAGAGAGAGAGAGAGAGAGAGAGAGAAATGAGGATTGAAGAAGAAGAGAGGTTGCGAGTTACGTTTAGGGTTTAGAAAGGGGCCTAGCGGGAGAGAAAGGCCTGGGCTTCATAAAATACAACATTAAATGGATTTTGCATTATGAAATCCCTAAAGTAACCACTAATAAGTAACAAATAACAAATAAATATTTTAATATTTTAAATCAAAAAAATATTATACTATTTGTTTAATATATAATTTATATATCCTTTTATTTTTCATGATTTTGGTATAAATTTATAATTTATAATACTAAATAATTTATTAAAAAAAGCACAGGCACTCGCATAGACCCCCATTACTCCTCTAGGTTCTAGGCCCTTGCCTGCCGCCCCCTTACTGTATAGTGATTTTTTGAACGTTGGGATTAACATGTTGGTAAATCGAGGTGTACTAGCACTTCAATTTACAACCTTGCAATTTTAACCGACTCCAATTCCCTTCTGTTTGTGTTCATAATTAACTAAAAATTAGTTGCATTGCATGGCATTTAGATTTAACTTTTCTGGTATAATTTTTCTCAAGACTATAAACGAAGAACCAGTTTCATCAGTTCTCAATTGATTGTGCAGTGGCTATATGTCTCCGGAGTATGTCATGGGCGGTATGTTTTCTGAAAATCTGATGGCTACAACTTCGGGTTCTTGCAATTGGAGATTATTAGTGGCAAAAAGAATACCAACTTCTATTCTAGTGACCAACATATAGGCTTCCTAGCTTATGTAAGCTTACACTCTAAATCTTAATGCAAAATCTATCTTTCATACAGCTTAAGCAACCTATATGAAGCTAAATGCAGCAGAGTTTAACAATACTTGCCAACATACATGAAATTTTGTTAGGCATGGCACTTATGGAATGAAGGAAGGGGTTTGGAGTTGGTTGATGAAGTATTGGCAGATTCATATTCACCTTCAAAATCTCATGGATTTTTATTTTTGAAACCCAAAGACATTGCATGTGCTTGGGTCAAGTTTCAGATTGGCAAGCACATGGAATTGCATACAATTATATTGGATTTTTGCCTCAGTTTAGGTGCACATTGATATGCCCTTTTTTTTTCTTCACAAACATGATCCAATTGGTATTTGGTATAACAAACACAAGCAACATATACAAGTTTTGGCATGCAGCTAGCATACCAAATTCACAAAATGTAAGTGGGGATAAAGGGAACCAAGGTCCTGGGAAGGAGTTGTCCAAGAGATGCAACTCCCCACACAAAACTCTCGTCTGGGGACTTGGGGGATTTCTATTTGCGAGGTAAAATGCCTCTCGATGACCGAGCTGAGCTTTTGATGTATGATAGTATCTTTACAGATCGAAGACGACTTGAGAGACTTCTCGGTGTGGAAGCAATGATGCCTTCACTACAAGATCATGAGCGCTTCAGCTTATGGGTAACTTTATATTTCTGCATAGAATACAATGCAGACTAATATATCTCATATGTAAGAATGAGATGCCTAATATCAAGTACTTAAATTTGAAGGGTGCAAAAGTCAATCGGGATGGTCTTGTCACGTTGCTGCGCGGATGCAAAGATTTGGTGATGTTGGATGCCAGAGATTGTTCTAGTTTCGATGAGAATGACGATGAAATATCAAAGCTTGCATCTCATATTAGTCAATTTATGTGCGAGGGTTATGAATTTCCTGAATTTCTTTGTGGTATGGACAATTTTGTTCTTCATGTTGATGGATACTCATTTCATCTGCATGTGGAGGAGACGTGGGATGAAATGCTCAATGATTTGCGCAATGCGTTCAATGATTTGGGCGACGAGGAATGAAGAACTATTAAGTTGATTGTACTAAGCGATATCTCATCTTTTTTATATTTACAACACTAATGAGCAATTATGTGTGTTGAGTGTGGTGTTCATCGTGTGTTTTTGGACAATGTTACTCTAATGAGGGCTTGTTGTAAGTTCCTATCTTGATTTCATAATAAGATGTATGCTTAATTTGGAAAATGGCCATTCTAAAGTCTTTCCCTACATTTTCTGTAATATCACATGTGCTTGCGATTGTTCTTCAGCCTTGCCTCTGCCTCTATTTCTATCTTAACTTTCCCTTCCCACCAAAGGTTTTCCTAGCTAAATTTCTTTGAGGTTTAGGAAAAATTTCGTGGTGAAAGAATGTTGGTTGCACCAGCTTAACAACAGGCACAACCAGTAAAAAAAATGAAATAATATGTTATATTTAAGAATGAGATGCTACTTCTCATCTAACACATGTTGTTTGAATTCTCATTTAGAATAGTTCATATATCAATGTCATATGACCTCTGATACCTTCAATTAATTTCAAAATAGAGCTGCAAACTTCCCTTCGCTGTCTCGTTAGATTGTTTTATATCCAATTTTTCAACTGGCATATCTCATAGCAGAAGAGCATGGTCGTCAAGTGCAATGAGAAAAAAATGTTGCAATTGGGTTTAGTTCATAATTACAACGGATACATTTTAGAAAGTAAATTGATATACAAGCAATTTTATACTATGAAATTCAAAATTCTTTGATCCTATAAAAGGTTGGCGGATACCTTTTATTATTATTATTATTCTTGGTATTTATGAGTTTAACTTGTATTATTTGTCAGAAATAAAATTCATTTTTTATTCTTGCCTAAAGGGCTAATAGCTGGAAATCATTATTATTATTATTCTTGGTATTTAAGAGTATAGCCGATCGGCTATACTTTTTGAATATAATCCAAACGAACACGAAGCCTGCACTCGCAGAGGGCGGAGGTTGCAGACCCAGTCACAGCCATTTCGCTTCGATTTTCAGTTTCTACTGATTCGTCCTCCTGGTTCGACACTGAAAAAAGACCCAACCCGCCTAGGAGGCCCGCCCAGCCGCCTAGCTCCCGCCCAGCCGCCTAGCGCCCGCCTAGGCCGATTTTCCGAACACTGCGATTCACTGAAAGTCTGAAACCCGAAATTGAACAAGTTTAGCTGCAAATTTGAGCTTGAGATTGAGATTAGGAAGCCGAAGCAAGCACAAGTCAGGTCCATAGAAGAAGAGATCATGAGACTCTTAATTCATCTATTTCCATTCCTCTCCCTGTTTCCCGCCTTATTCTCTTCTCTCTAGGCTCTCTCCCAAACCACATGTTCACCTCACCACACCAACGACAACTACGACAATTCCTCCCTCTGCCAACTCCGCCTTATTCTCTTCTCTCTTTCCATTGACGGCATGGCGCAGAAGAAAACAACACAAAATTTGCTGACTTGGTGTCTGTCTTCAGTGGAAGGAAATGATGAAGCTATCCTATCATGGAGTTTCTATGGTCTTGCCAATAACCAGGTTTTTGAGGTTGAGGCAATGACCCTTTAATTTTGAAGGATAGCAAAGATTATTCAGCAACAAACATCTCAATTTTGAAGGATTCAAAAGGTGACAAATATTTTAATCTAATCTCTTAACAATTTGTGTCTAATAATGGCTATAATATGCCGTTAGAGAAACAGACATAGAGGTGTCCATATCACTGTGCTGGTGGTAGCAGTTGGCTAATATGTACCTACAGGAACTATGACTATGTCTGTTTTCTAACCGTCTTGTATTCAGTCCCATATAGCATGGCTGGTCTAACAGATGTTCTATAAACTTAGCTTTCAATTCTAGCAAAATATGATGATCACACTATATATATGCTTAACAAAACCCTCCATTTTACCTATCGTGCTTTGATTCTATGAGCCACATCATCTCCATTCTCCCCTTGTATATATGGATGATTGAGTACTGCAGAATTGGTTATACTTTAAGTCTTCTTTTAAGTTTATGCAAAAACGTGTATAGGCGCACGGCTATACTATCCCTTTGAAAAACAATTAGGGAAACCTGAGTACAGCCGTGCGGCTATACATTTTTTAAGGGTATATATTCTTTTTATTCAATAATACGTGTATACTATGTGAATTTTGTGTGTCTTACTGAATTTTTTGTTAAAAATACATGTATTAAACATGAAAAATATGTGCGTACGTGTATAATACATTATTAAACGTGAAAGTGCTAAAATCTTTATACGGGTAATAACTTTGGAAAAGTAAAAAATTAAAAAGGGACGATAGATACTTGAGTAATGGCATAATAATAATGGATAGAGTTCTTGGGCTATGGAGAAATTGAATTAAGACACCCAAATGATTTCACAAAAGGCTTAATAAATAGAAATTAATTACTCTGTGTTCTTTTTCTTCAATCTCTTTACATTAAATAATAATTAAAATATAATTACTAAGCAAAGTTATTTAAAAAGGCTAAGATATTACTTGGTTACGTATAGTAAATCAACGAAGTAGGCCAAAAAAACAAAAGTAAAGAAACATATTTTATTTTTTTTAAATATTGAAAGTAAAAAATAGTATAGCCGCACGGCTATACTATGTATATGCAGGTGCCACGTGTCAAAAGTGTAAATGCTACTTTTTTAAAAAAAAAATTAGGGGAAAACGAGTACAAGATCATGCCTTCACTACAAGTGGGCGCTAGGCTGGCCAGGTGTGGAAGCGATGATGCCTTCACTACAAGATCATGAGCGCTTCAGCTTATGGGTAACTTTATATTTCTGCATGGAATACAATGCAGACTAATATATCTCATATGTAAGAATGAGATGCCTAATATCAAGTACTTAAATTTGAAGGGTGCAAAAGTCAATCGGGATGGTCTTGTCACGTTGCTGCGCGGATGCAAAGATTTGGTGATGTTGGATGCCAGAGATTGTTCTAGTTTCGATGAGAACGACGATGAAATAACAAAGCTTGCGTCTCATATTAGTCAATTTATGTGTGAGGGTTATGAATTTCCTGAATTTCTTTGTGGTATGGACAATTTTGTTCTTCGTGTTGATGGATACTCATTTCATCTGCATGTGGAGGAGATGTGGGATGAAATGCTCAATGATTTGCGCAATGCGTTCAATGATTTGGGCGACGAGGAATGAAGAACTATTAAGTTGATTGTACTAAGCGATATCTCATCTTTTTTATATTTACAACACTAATGAGCAATTATGTGTGTTGAGTGTGGTGTTCATCGTGTATCTTGATTTCATAATAAGATGTATGCTTAATTTGGAAAATGGCCATTCTAAAGTCTTTCGCTACATTTTCTGTAATATCACATGTGCTTGCGATTGTTCTTCAGCCTTGCCTCTGCCTCTATTTCTATCTTAACTTTCCCTTCCCACCAAAGGTTTTCCTAGCTAAATTTCTTGGTGAAAGAATGTTGGTTGCACCAGCTTAACAACAGGCACAACCAGTAGAAAAATGAAATAATACGTTATATTTAAGAATGAGATGCTACTTCTCATCTAACACGTGTTGTTTGAATTCTCATTTAGAATAGTTCATATATCAATGTCATATGACCTCTGATACCTTCAATTAATTTCAACATAGTGTTGCAAACTTCCCTTCGCTGTCTCGTAGATTGTTTTATATCCAATTTTTCATCTACATAGAATACAATATGAATCGATATATCTCATAGCAAGAGCATGGTCATCAAATGCAATGAGAAAAAATGTTGTAATTGGGTTTAGTTCATAATTACAACAGATACATTTTAGAAAGTAAATTGCTATACAAGCAATTTTATACTATGAAATTCAAAATTCTTTGATCCACAAAATGTTGGCGGTACCTTTTATTATTATTATTATTATTATTATTATTATTATTATTATTATTATTATTGGTATTTATGGGTTTAAACTGTATTATTTGTTAGAAATAAAATTCATTTTTTCATCTTGCCCAATGGGCTAATAGCTGGAAATCATTAGAATGGAAAGTATTAGTAAGAATTTAAATTCTCATTCCCCAATACCGCTTGTATAAATAAAATAATTGAAGAAATAACTCTAGTCCACCCTAAACCCTAAAATGATATGACAAAATTGTATATTTAAAAATTTATAGCCGCACGGCTGTACATTCTAAATACATTCAGATATTTTAAAGGTATAGCAGTCCGGCTATACTCTTAAAATACTAATATACTTGAATATTTTAAAAGTATAGCCGATCGGCTATACCCTTTAAATATAATCCAAACGAACACGAAGCTTGCACTCGCAGGAGACGGAGGTTGCAGACACAGTCACATGCACATCCATTTCGCTTCTCTATCAACTCAAGCTTCGATTTTCAGTTTCGACTGCTTCGTCCTTCGGGTTCAACACCGAAAAAACACCCAACCCGCCTAGGAGGCCCGCCCAGCCGCCTAGCACCCGCCTAGCCGCCTAGCCGCTCGCCTAGGCCGATTTTCCGAACACTGCCATTGAGTGAAAGTCTAAAACCCGAAATTGAAGAAGTTTAGCTGCAAATTTGAGCTTGAGATTGAGATTGGGAAGCCGAAGCAAGCACAAGTCAGGTGCATAGAAGAAGAGATCATGAGGCTCTTAAATTAATTCATCTATTTCCATTCATCTCCCTGTTTCCGGCCTTATTCTGTTCTCTATAGGCTCTCCCAAACAACACAGTACTGGTCATTTTGATCTTTGTATTGTGTCCTTGATCTAGGAATGAAGTATTTGAAAGCAGAAGATTGAGGAGTCAGAAATTCAAGAAAAAAGAAAACCTTTACTTTTTATCATCCAATGAACAATAAATGCTAGTTTCTGAGACAATTCTAAAGAAATATTTTTCAAACAATGTCAAAAGTTTTCTGGCTCTATCTTGTTTCTAATCATGTCACTGCTGGAAGATTTCTTTCTTCTTTTTTCCTTGGTGGCTTTTATTTTTCTTTCAAACTTTGTTTTAAACAGCAAGATGATTCCATACCTAGTTCTGATGAAGCCATTCTTATGTAAATATCTTGCCCATTTATATTGGAATATCTTATATCAACCAGATCGCTGAACCACAGCAAGCACCCCCTTCCTCCATCTCTGATATCCAAATTTGAAAAAGCGGTGCAGGAGCAGTTGTTCATGCACATCATCGATCACATTCCTTGAGGTTCATACTTGTGTTATACCAGGATTGTTCTGTACTTGGCAATTTCACCCCAGAGTACTTCTTAAAGAGGTCTCCACTGCAATTCAGTTGGCTCTTTCTCACACAGCTACATGACCAATCCACCAAGTCCCAGTCTTGTTGAAAGTTCGGTATAAATCCTTTCAAGCAGCTACATACTGGGGACTTGTCAATAATACATGCACCATTCGGACCACATATTCCATATTTGTCACAGATATCAGTCGTTACTATATTAGATAAACGACCCAACCTTGGTTTCCATCACTCCTGATGTAGCACAGCCCAAATCCATCTTGAGTTAACGCCAGCCTGAAAAGAGTTGAGCTGTTGAGAAGTTTATAACCATAATATACTTCATCATTATTATCCAAACACAAAATCATATGTTGGATTTAAATTATGCATCCCACTAAATTGGATTCCATTCCATGGTGCAGTCCGATATTTTATAACAGAACCCTCCCTCAGAATTAATTCATGGTATCCATAAAGACCAAGTTGATATGCATAATGTCCTTGAGAAGGATCCTGGGGGCTTTTACAAGGTGTAAGATGCCAATTAAGACCTGTGATTTTGTTCCTAACAAGCTTCATACTTGGTATTAATGTATCACCTGGGTAATCAAAACTCTGCCATAAACTATTATCAGGGTCATTATGTTATGACCATTGCCATCTATCACAACAAGATTTCTGGAATCCAAAAGCTGTGCCACGGGATTCTGTGCAGAACTTGATGTGTTGGAAGACCTGTAGTGTTCTTATGGTCGACTGCTCAACTTGAGTACACCTGATGAACCAATGAGGGGTGTGTTTCTTTTAGTCTGCACTATATATGGAGAGTCTGACTCTAATTAGAAGATAATTGTATTAATTTGATAAAGCTTTGTCCGTAACTGTCTCTCACCTTAAAAAATTTCACAATTAGCAGCATTAGCAATACTTGATTAGAAAGTAGAAACCCTACAGTATATAGTTAAGTTGAGTAGCTGGGAAGACAATTAGTAAGCTTTCAATACTAAAGTTGAATAGTGGGGAGACAAATTACTAAAGTTTCAAGGACAGATAAATAGGATGAATTTCTCGCAAGGGATCCCCTTTCACTGTAGCTTGGAGTAGAATTCGTTTTGACACGATATCAATTATCAATGTAAACACGTTACGGATGCATTATCGACAATATCGATGCACGTCATACCAAAGGCTACACTGTTTAAATATTAATATATTCAAATATTTTAAGAGTATAGCCGACCGGCTATACTCTTTGAATATAATCCAAACGAACACGAAGCTTGCACTCGCAGAGGGCGGAGGTTGCAGACCCAGTCACAGCCATTTCGCTTCGATTTTCAGTTTCGACTGCTTCGTCCTCCTGGTTCGACACCGAAAAAAACCCAACCCGCCTAGGAGGCCCGCCCACCCGCCTAGCTCCCGCCCACCCGCCTAGCGCCCGCCTAGGCCGATTTTCGGAACACTGCGATTGACTGAAAGTCTGAAACCCGAAATTGAAGAAGTTTAGCTGCAAATTTGAGCTTGAGATTGAGATTGGGAAGCCGAAGCAAGCACAAGTCAGGTCCATAGAAGAAGAGATCATGAGACTCTTAATTCATCTATTTCCATTCCTCTCCCTGTTTCCCGCCTTATTCTCTTCTCTCTAGGCTCTCTCCCAAACCACATGTTCACCTCACCACACCAACGACAACTACGACAATTCCTCCCTCTGCCAACTCCGCCTTATTCTCTTCTCTCTTTCCATTGACGGCATGGCGCAGAAGAAAACAACACAAAATTTGCTGACTTGGTGTCTGTCTTCAGTGGAAGGAAATGATGAAGCTATCCTATCATGGAGTTTCTATGGTCTTGCCAATAACCAGGTTTTTGAGGTTGAGGCAATGACCCTTTAATTTTGAAGGATAGCAAAGATTATTCAGCAACAAACATCTCCAATTTTGAAGGATTCAAAAGGTGACAAATATTTTAATCTGATCTCTTAACAATTTGTGTCTAATAATGGCTATAATATGCCGTTAGAGAAACAGACATAGAGGTGTCCATATCACTGTGCTGGTTGTAACAGTTGGCTAATATGTACCTACAGGAACTATGAATATGTCTGTTTTCTAACCGCCTAGTATTCAGTCCCATATAGCATGGCTGGTCTAACAGATGTTCTATAAACTTAGCTTTCAATTCTAGCAAAATATGATGATCACACTATATATATGCTATCCTAAACCCTCCATTTTACCTATCGTGCTTTGATTCTATGAGCCACATCATCTCCATTCTCCCCTTGTATATATGGATGATTGAATACATGCTAGATAGTGAAAGTTTTTGCTTTTTGATATACTCTTAGTAGTGCAATTGGTTGCTCTTATATCTTCGTCAGAACCAAAGGCTCCTCTTGGTTAGCAGAATTCAAAGAAATATGGTTCCAGTGGCCATCTAGTAGACGTAACTTTGCCCGCTGCTGAAGTCAAATCATCATAACTGAGTATAAGGAATGGTACAAATAATCTTCACTATTGTTATCAACAGTGTCTTCTGCATCTTGATTCTCTTTCTTTGTTTTAATGAAAGTTTGTAACTTAAATTTGTGTTTCTTATAAAAAGAAAAATTATAAATTGCTCTTATTATAGAGTTCATGCAATAGAATTTGGTTAGTAAAAGTGTTGAGACAGACTTGTTGTATCTACTCAGCATTTTTTGTTCATAGTATTTTGTTTGTGTTATTAAAAGTGTGAAGATAGCATTTTATTCCTATGGTAAATGGATGCTATATGTGCAATGCTTATGATTTCTTATCTCAGTTATAGGAGAAACAAAGACTTCCGTAGCTTCTGGAAATGAGCATATTGGGGAGAAGCAATTAACGGATGTCTTATAAGAAGATGGAGTCCAAAATAGTAAAGGAGCCACGCACAGTTCCAACAATGAGGCACTCATTACCTACTTCTAGTCCAGGCAAGGGATATGACTTACAAATTATTATTTTATTTATTTTGGAACTGCATAATTGGTTATACTTTAAGTCTTCTTTTAAGTTTAATAAAATTGGTAATACATTTAGGTGTTATTTTTTGGGTGTCCAATTCTTTCCTAAGTTAAGAGTATATATCTTCACAACATTGAAATTGTAGCGCAGTTGTGACTGGTTGGTAATTTTGTTGCCTTGTCATTTATTGAACCTGCCTTCCTTCCTTTGTGTGGTAACACTTGTGTTGTTGAACATAATCATGCAGATAGTGAAGAAAGAGATCTCGTGAATATTTTGCCTAGTCTCAGTCTAAAGCCTTCGAATCTTCCTGCTTGAGATGCTCCTTGGAAGTGGGTAACTTCTCCTTTTAAGATGTTACATATGTGTATTCTAACACATGTTGTTTGAATTCTCATTTAGAATAGTTCATATATCAATGTCATATGACCTCTGATACCTTCAATTAATTTCAAAGTAGAGCTGCAAACTTCCCTTCGCTGTCTCGTTATATTGTTTTATATCCAATTTTTCAACTGACATATCTCATAGCAGAAGAGCATGGTCGTCAAGTGCAATGAGAAAAAAATGTTGCAATTGGGTTTAGTTCATAATTACAACGGATACATTTTAGAAAGTAAATTGATATACAAGCAATTTTATACTATGAAATTCAAAATTCTTTGATCCACAAAATGTTGGCGGATACCTTTTATTATTATTATTATTCTTGGTATTTATGAGTTTAACTTGTATTATTTGTTAGAAATAAAATTCATTTTTTATTCTTGCCCAAAGGGCTAATAGCTGGAAATAATTATAATGGGAGGTATCATAAAGAATTTAAATTCTCAATCTCCAATATCGCTTGTATAAATAAAATAATTGAAGAAATAACTCTAGCCCACCCTAAACTCTAAAATGATATGACAAAATTGTACATGTTATAGCCGCGCGGCCGTACTTTCTAAAAAATTCGGATATTTTAAACGTATAGCCGTTTGGCTATACTCTTTAAATATAAATATATTCGAATATTTAAAGAGTATAGCCGCGCGGCTATAATCTTTAAATATAATCCAAACGAACACGAAGCTTGCACTCGCAGAGGACGGAGGTCGCAGACCCCGTCACAGCCATTTCGCTTCTCTATCAACTCAAGCTTTGATTTTCAGTTTCGACTGCTTCGTCCTCTAGGTTCGCCACCAAAAAAAGACCCAACCCGCCTAGGAGGCCCGCCCAGCCGCCTAGGCCGATTTTCCGAACACTGTGATTGACTAAAAGTTTGAAACCCGAAATTGAAGAAGTTTAGCTGCAAATTTGAGCTTGAGATTGAGATTGGGAAGCCGAAACAAGCACAAGTCAGGTCGATAGAAGAAGAGATCATGAGATTCTTAATTCATCTATTTCCATTCCTCTCCCTATTTCCCACCTTATTCTCTTCTCTCTAGGCTCTCTCCCAAACGACATGTTCACCCCACCACACCAACTACAACTACAACAATTCCTCCCTCTGCCAACTCCGCCTTATTCTCTTCTCTCTTCGCATTGACGGCATGGCGCAGAAGAAAACAACACAAAATTTTCTGACTTGGTGTCTGTCTTCAGTGGAAGGAAATGATGAACCTATCCTATCATGGAGTTTCTATGGTCTTGCCAATAACAAGGTACGTTTTTAGGCCCCAATCTCAAATTCTGACTATTTATTTCTGGTTTGGTTAAGCAATAGATTGATTGGTTTGGTTCTTCTTGCTTGAAACTTGATAAATCTTTATGCATTCGATATTCATCCATTGATGGTTCTTCTTGGTTGGACTGCTTTTCATTCTTTGGATTTGCATTTCTGTTATAGATTTTGACATTTGATCATGCCCTCTTGTTTGCTGATAGAAAAAAGAAAAAAAGAAAAAAAAAGATTTGTCTCTTCCTCCTCTTGCATAGGAACACAAAACCCCACCCACCAAAGAACAGAAAAAAAATTTGAAATATTACACCACCTCAAGTGAAAAATCTAATTCATTTAAGCTTTTATATTTGTTCTTGTATTAGCATCTGTGTTTGTGTAGTGTGAACTCCACCTCAACTCCGAAGAAAACAAATAAAAAAAATTAGAGGGTGCATTTGCTAACGTATGGGTTGGGAATCTCTTAATTATATTTAACTTTTCAAACTGCCTTGAAAAGCACCAGATTAACACGCCAACATGAAATGTAGTTTATCGAGCCTCCATTAGTGTAAAAGGACTGTGACTGCATTAGCTGAAAATGCTTTAGAGGAAGGATCGGCTTCCAGTTCATTGAGATCCCTTTCACTATAAAAACCAGGTTTTTGAGGTTGAGGCGATGACCCTTCACCACTCAGCATTACAACTGCAGCTGGCATGCTCGGTCTATCTGCCGGGTTACGCTGCACACTTGAAAGACCTACATGAATTGATCTCACAACTTCATGTGGATCACTGGAGTCCCCTACTGATGTATCAAGCACTTCGATGGACCTGCCTTCTGTGTATAGCATCCATGCCTAAAAGAATGGATCAAAAGTTCAAAACCATTGTGCTTAATTAAAAGAAGAAACAGAAACAAGTAATGAGTAAATCCTCTGTTCCTCTTCCTACTCGATATCTCTAGCACCAACACACCTATTCTTCAACTCATTGAAATCCTCTGTTTCTCTTCTTGTGTAACCTCATTCTTCAACTCATTGAGTCCTTGTCTAGAATGTTGAGAGCCTTTTCACAGCTATTTCTTGTCCATCTTTTAATATACCCTGAAATCCATTAACCATATATGATGACCAAAATCCGTACTCTGTTGTTTGCAAACGTTCAATATACGACTTGTATCCATAGTCCTGACCCAAATGACATGTGGAAACTGTCAAGCTAACTGTGGGGAGGACTATATTTGATTTTACCTTAAAGACTGATCCGAAACCACGTTCTCCAAGTTTATTGTTGTTTGAAAAGTTTTTAGTTGCACAAACAACAGCGGCCAAGTCAAATAATGGTAATTCCAGATCTTCCTTTTGGCCGGGCTTCAGTTCTCCTGTGAAGTACGTAGTGAAGTAAATAATCTAGCATGGAACCTTAGCTTAGAAACCACAGAGGCAACAGCAAAAAATTTCTATAGAACTGAACCTACCTATCTTAGAAAATGGAGGGGCAGAAGAGTACAAAATCAAAGTAGACAATTCGCTTGGAACACCAATTGTATCTATAGAAGGAAGAGTAGCAGTAGGAATAGCAACATCAAGTCCAGCGATACCAGAAACAGCGGTGATTGGAGGAACAAGAGGAGAAACCACTGGTGCAGCTCCCAGGAATGGTGCCGTTGGTAAAGAAACACGGCCGGTGCTATTGACAGCGGGAGTGCCTAGGCTAGGGGACCAGCAATACTGCATACAAAGCCAATGTAAGACCAACTAAAACAATTCAAAAAAAAGAATAAAGTGCTCAGAAAATACCAACCCTGATCCAGAGCCACTAGCGATCCAATTTCTGCATGAGAATTGATCGAGAGCGGGCATTCAATGACTGTAAGATTAATAAAACAATACGTCAATCACCTTCACTCAGGTCAACAACAAAAATTATGCAGTGCAGACACTCTTTCTATGCCAAACTATCACGCTTGGCTTTGCAGTGCTGATGGCTGCAATGCCTTGAGAGACAATGCATATCTTACTAGTTAAAGCAATAATCTGCTAGCAAACAAAAATCTCTTAAATGAGCAATCTTTCCAATATCAAAGGTTAAAAAGGTGGCAGGAGTACACGAGATGGTAGTTCAAATTATTTTTTGACCATATTTTTCTCCTATGAGTTAAAAAGTAAGAAATATATATATCTACTCAAATAAATAGGAGAACAATAAACACAGAAGATACTAAGCCAATCGAACCGACTAAAGATACCATAAGCATCAAGCAGCAAAAAAGCTTAAAAGCAATGGAGCAGCAGCAGCTTCCATACATTCAACAATTATTCCCAGATATTACTCAGCCAGAGCAAACAGTTCTTAGCAATCATATCAGTCCACAAATTCTTTGTGTTAATAGAAAATAAAAACATAAAAGGAAAGATGTAACCAACCAGCCACCACCTTCATCGTCATCAAAATCACCAGCATTTGCTCCAATATCTTGCATTCCAGCTTGGTCTGTAACAGCTGACACCTAAATAGAAAAATAAGGACTCGGGTTCGGGTTCGGGTTCGGGTTCTGTAGATGAACTCCCTAATTACTTAATATATGGTTTTAAGCAAAATCATCCTTTTGGGAAACCATAAGGATGCGCAATTATAGACCAAAATCATGCAAAATAAAAGAATATATAAAACAAAACTTTTAACATTTTCGAACCTTGATATTATCTGACTTTTACTTTTGTATTTTCTGTGACCCATTTTACAAAACCCAACCCGTTAGTTTAAAAAAATATTTATGACCCAAAAAAAAAACAAAAAAGTCAGATATCTTCTTCTTCCCAGCGCCGCCTTCTCTTTCCTCTCTCTGTTTCGATTTCATCTCTCGATCTCTCTCTCAGTCTTTCTTCCTAACAAGCAGCACCTCAGCGCATCCTTACGCGTCGCCGCCTACCCCTAACGAGTAGGGTGAAATCTCGAAGGTGTCCTCCCGCCTAGCTCCTAGGCGGCCGCCTAGGCCGAGTTTTCGAACCTGCTGAACCTCCGCGGCATTGAGGCATTGACAGCATTTGCAGTGATCATGATCATTAAAAGGCTGATTGAAGTAGTGTAAATTGAGAATGAAAAAGAAATCTAAACCTGTCCTTAACTTTTGAGAATGGTTTTCTTCATTTTTCAACCACCAATATCAAAGCGATTGTTAATCATACAGGCAGAAACAAATCCGCAATAGCAGATAATTATATTACAAACTATTAATATCATACAGGTTCCTATAATTTTCATGCTTTTAAGAGCCTTGCTCTAAACACTATTTCTCTCAAGAGACTGACTCATTCAAAACTATAAAACTCGGAGAAAAGAGAGGAAAAGATTAGCAGCCAGCCAGCCATTATCACATCAGCCAAGGCAGAACAACTGCGAGAGAGTAGGAAGATCCCATAAAGCATCACTTCCATCGTACTCATTGTCCACATACTCATTCCCTCCATTCATTGCATAAATCGAAGCTGATATCTGCCTCTCTACCTTTAAGCGCTCAAACTCCGTCACCTCTGCCTCTGCCTCTGCTGCTGCAACATTACCAATGCCTTTTGTTAAGTCCATCCCTTCATGGGTTAGTGGAAGCTGATCAAACCCAGCTAGGAACGGCCATGACTGATCCAAATGAAACATGGCCGATTGAAGCTCCCCAATGCAGTTGCTAAGGTCTGGTCTATATGCATCATCAAACGTTTGAATGTCCTGGCTTTTGTAGCCAGGCAGAGAAGAACTAGAATTAGCATTGCAGTTGGCTGATGAAGTGTCACTAAACGCTTGAATATTGCTGCTACAAATGCTAGAGCTAGAACTAATTCTAGTAGTTGTAGCAGCTATAGGGCTGGATTTTAAGCTGCTGTTGGGGGTTGGTGGAGGGCTTTGTTTTTGCTTCAAATTCAAACTTTTCTTGTGGTTAAGGAGGTTTCTGATTTTCAAAGAGAGTGGAGAATTGGAAGGGACGTGAGTGGAGAAGTTGGTTCGGGTGTTGGAGCCGCGAAGAAGATAAGCAGCTTCATCATAAGCTCGAGCAGCTTCCTCAGCAGTCTCAAAGGTTCCCAGCCACATTCTTATCTTCTTTGTTGTGTCCTTGATCTCTGCCACCCACTTCCCTGATGGCCTCTGTCTCACCCCAACGAACTTGCATTTGGTCTTCAACTTGCTTTGTTTGTTGGCTGAGACTGAGACCCCATTTTCCATTTGCTGCTTTGGGGCTTCTTCACGTTCTTCTTCCATGGCAGATGTTGGTTGAAGAGAGATTTTGTCAATGAATGAGAGAGCAAAATGGTGGGTTGTGAGTTATATAAGCTTTTGTTAGTAGTAGTGGGTGGCTCGTTTTCTCTCTTATGTCAGCATATGTCGATTTGAGTTTGTTTCTAACTGAGGATGACTGAATTATCGAAGTTCGCTCAAGACTAAATCATACATTAGTTCAGACCAAAAAAAAAAAAATCATACATTAGTTATTTGGTTATTTTTACTTGTGTTTATTCTGTGTCTCCATGGGAAATGCAATCCATTCCTTTCCTTCATTTTTTTTTCTTTTATAGAAAATATTTTGCCTTTGCCTCCAAATAATACAAGCACCAAAACCCACAAAGTGATAAGTTAAGAAGGAGATAAATAAGTATAAAGAAAAATAAAATATTAAATAAATAAAAAAGAAGATAAAAACTAAGTGACAACTTGTCAAGTCAAAGCATGGTTAGAAGTAGTAGGGCAGAGGGCGGGAGTAGTTGTCGTCACTCCTCACCACCACTTGGTCAACGGAACCAGGAAGCAAAATTCGTGAGAGCACGAAGGCATGACACATGGCGTAATAGAAAGGGAAACGACAGCTCGCATTGGATTTGTATACAAAGAATTTGATGGGAATCTCATTGTGCACGCTGTGTTTGGTGGAATCTTTCTTTTGACATTACACACCAAACACTTGCTGCATTGCGTTAACAAACACGCTGCAGCCTACAATACAAATTAAACATGTATTCATAAAAAGATAAAAACCCAAAAAACAAACACAGAATAAATTGAGTTCAAACCAATTCTTAAGAATATTAAGTTAATTTAATTGAGATAGTCCAGTTCAAACCGAGTCATCCAACAAGGATGAAGTTGAAATGAGGATGACACTCAACTTCATCGTTTGCGTCCAACAGAAGCATTTTGCATCAAGTTAAAACGAGTTGAACCAACCAATAAAGTTTACCCCGCAACTCATTTTCTCATTTTGCATTCTTGCTTAAAGTAGTGGAATCAGAAAATATGATAATTTTTGGGTGATCCTAAATTATGTGTATGTAATGTAACAGAAACTTCGATTTACTCTGCGCAATCAAATCAAAGAAGAGCTTGATTCTTCACAAACACACTCAGAATTATTAGTGTCATTGCAATTAAAAAAAAGGATCCAACACAATAGCATACCATAAGCCAATTTATTGCCTTTTGGGATCAAGATTGCAAACATATTGAAAGAATTGCCATCGAAAGTTTAGTCAACGGATTCTCATAATGGAGGCGTAGGAAACACCAAAACACAAGACCAAAACTGATACAAGAATTTTCTCACCAACCACCCTCAGAACCTTAGGCACCACCAAAAACCAGAAAGAACAAGCGCACAAACCACAATTACCTGCCTTTCTTTCTTCTTTTGGACTCAAAATTGCACTAATAATTAACACTTGACACTTGCATATACACATCCTACAAAAAAGGGTCTGATTGAACAGATCGCCATGATGACTTCCACGTTTAATCAGATGCTGGCTCGCTGTAAAACTTTACGCAAAAATGACTGATGGGTACCATCTTATGGAAAAGAATTGGTGACAAATGCAACTAACACACACGACAGGGACGGTGTATCTGAAAGCAGCAATATGCACACTGCAAGGCCAACATACTACGAGGAGAGGATAGATTGCAGTGCAAGCTGTTGCTGGGGTTGTAAGGAGGACCAAGTGGAGGCCAAGGTAGCTGGTGGCAAAGTCTGCTGAAGCTGCCGTAATAGATTTATCATCCGGCTTGCAGTTTGTTCTGTTGCTAAATCCTTGCCAGCACAAAGAACCTACAGGAACAATCATACCCCTCAGAGGAAATATTCAGGGAAGCTTGAAGATGTATTACATTGAATGAATCTGCATTTAATGATGCCATCTTATTGCGCAAATATATTGTTTTGCAGGTTGTTACAATTATCAGCAAGACGAGAAAAATAAAGCAATTAGATTTGGGTTCCACTTGTTAGTTAATCAGTCCCCAATCTTGCCACATGAATATTGCTTAATTAACCAAGATGTACATCTTTTTACCTACACCACATGATAAATGATGTACCCATAATTGGTCATGTCAACAACAATCACTAATAAAATATACGTATTCAAATAAACTGATGGAATAGAATACTAAGCTATGCATTATTGAGAAAACAAGAATTTGAATATCATGATCTTCGGCCACTGGGAAAAACTATACTAAGCTTAAGAGTGCAAAAATATTTTATAGATCACAAACCTCGGCAAACACTGCGACAATTTTGGAAAGATACTGATTGTTGGGACCCAAAAGTTCCCTGTCAGACCTGTAGATGGATTACAACGGTGCACCTCTATAAATTTTCTTGGTAATGGTATTCCAAAGCTTAAAGATATGAAAAGACAAGTAATAGGAGATGGCACAATTAAAACAAAATTGAAGCTCTACCTTTCTACCATAGAACACAGCTGATCATGAACAACTTTGGCTTCAATCAAGTCACCTTTAATCGGTAAACAGTTCAACCATGCAGGAATAACCTACCAAATGCCAGAAAATTGACAACCATAGAGCAAAGAAATTAAAGATTAACAGACCAATAAAAGCAAGATACCAATAAATTTAAAAAGAAAAAGATGCCAAGCTATAATAGAACAGTAGTATTACAAAAGTTATTAGGGTACATTGTATGCGCTACAGTAGTACATAAACTTATTCTGGTAACTCATTCAGTACTTTTGTACGTATGTTCCTTCACCACATCAAGGACAAAACTTCTGATAAATCTATTTATGACTAAATCAAATAAATGGAAGTACCTGAGCTGCATCAATACTGTCACGATGAAATTGACATATTTTTCCTAGAGCAGAAACGGCATTATCATATGCCATTAGGTTTTCCGGTTGCACGGCATTAGGATGCTGAATCACAACATTTAGCCTCGAAAGAGCCTCTGGATAAAGCCACTAGAAAGTGTTACCTATAATAAGCATACAGAAATAATCCAACTATTTAAGATATGCAGGCAGAATTACCGCCAATAAGAGGTTTAATTACTGTCCCGCCAAACTCTGAACAGACACCAAGTCCATATACAGCTGCCTGAAAAGGAAAGGAAAGGAAAATAAAAGAATCACATAACAATTATGAGAAAAAGCAACCTGACACATTAGAACAGTTTGGTGAGATCAGACCTGTCTAACATCAGGGTTATCGTCATTGCAAGCCTCCAATAGAAAAGGAAGAAATGTGTCGTAATATCTGATCCAAACACATCAGAACAAATATGAGTTCACAATAATAAGAATTATTTCAACCAAACAATTCTAACAGAACAAGCTTACTTTACAGCTGCCTCGCGACACTGCTCTGCAACATCATCAAAGATGCATATTGCAATCCTTCTCTCTTCAGGTGTTTTATCCTTGGCCTGCGTTTAGGACCCAAAATGATTAATATAATAAGAAATTAACTAAAAAGGTTGAAAAACAAAACCAAGCAACACAAAATAATAAGTTAGGCAATTGTACGAATGAGCATGCTGGTCCCTCAAAATGACAATTAGAGGGAGTGAACAAGTTAACTCTTCAAGCTCGAACCTGAAAAAAAAAATAGTGCTTCCTTGAGACAGAACTTACCCACATAGGTGTCAGATATGATGATAGCTCGTCAAAGAAAGGCAAGAAAGAGGCTTTAAACGTTTTGATCAAAGTTCCCAAGATCTCTCCCACCTGGTACCAGAAAATAGTGTTTAAAATAACCACGACAAAAATATCCTCAATATACAAACAACGGCCCCACAAACAAACATCAGTATTATTGATGTGCTACTGAGGGATTGTATTTGGAAAAACTTACTTGATCAAAAACTTCTTCCTCTTGTTCATTTTCCTCTTTAATGAGCTCCCCTTCCTCAGCATCAAAATCTTCGGCTTTGGTCCTTTCTGCTCTTTCTCTTTTTCTACTTGAACTGGCGGTTATCACCAGCTTTATCTCCTCCACAATGGATCTGACCTGGCTTTCATCTAAAAGTGGTCCAGATATCTGAAAGAAAGGATACAAAGCAAGCACGAATGGATACATACTCAAGAAATAAGGCACAATATAAGATGGATTCATACTCAAATAAAATTTTATTCCGAAACAGTTGGGTGACTACATGAATCTTCCATGCAAACAAAAATAATAGAGTAACCATATAGTATCATACAGCAGTGACTGCCACCAACACAAAGTTAAGGTCCAAAATCTTAATGACAGATTTAATTATTAAAGTTCTTGCAAATCAAACCATTTTTTTTTTTCATTTGAAAAGAAAATAAATTAAGAATAACAGTAGCAAAACAGGGCAAGGAGGTATCCATCATCCAATTACATTGTGGATGCGTCGTCTATTTGTACCCAGCAAGAAGTAAATTGACAACGTTGTTCCAGAGTACTAGGGAAAAAAAATACCAATTCCATAACTACTGAAAATGTGAATTCATGCAGACTAAGTGCAAAAACTTAAACAAACCAAGCCATAAAAGAAGTTTACTAAATTTGTTAAAAATATGGCCGACCTGTAAGCATTCATTTAATGCGTCCAATATATTTGCACATATTTCTGTATCAGGTTCCTGCATACAAATTGCACTCACATCAGGAAAAATTTATATCATTACACCCCTGATCGAGGCTTAATTGACAAACAATAAACTACCTTGTGTAATGCTTCCACCAGAGCTGGGACAATGTAGTCAGACAATTGCTTTATATAGGTTTCATTACGACCTTGAGCTTGCCCTTTCTCTATAGCTAATTTTGCAGAAAGCAGTAGCTCCGGCATTGCTAGAAACAAAAAGATGATCTTTCTTAATCAATAAATGAAACAAACCTCCAACAACATGTGAAGAGGAATGGGAAAACAAGAATATCTAATATTAAAAACCAATACTACCTGAAACAGCCGCCTTCCTAACCTCTTCATGGAAATAAAATTTAAGAAGTGGAACCAAAGTTGGGGCAACCTACACAAAAATATGACCTTTTTAAGTATCATATGAGAGAAAGCCAGGCAAGAAAAAGACAAGACCCGCTATGAAAGACCTGATCAATCCACGGAAAGAATCCTTCTTTCAACTCATCAGCATAGCAACACAGCATATTACAAGCTGTAGCTTTTTCCTCCAGGACACTAGTCTTGATTCCAATCCGTTTATCCCCAAGGGTAATTGTTTCCATACTGTAATAGAAAAGGAAACTTTTAGCAAGACAGCAAGTACCACCCTGCAGCAATAACAACACTACTGCTAGTTCATAATATCTTATGCACTCCCTTACCAAAACTACACCTCACACACTTTCAACTACGAAATTGGGAATTTACACAGATAACCATCAAGAGTTTAAGCATATAAAAATGTTGATATGGATGTGAAAGCCATTATGGTTACCCATGCACACTAGTTTTTGGGGCATGCAGATAATGGTGTAAATGTGGTGAAAGACCATAGGAGTCTACACTAGATCCAGCTTTCAGTAACCCTTAGGAAGGATACCAAGAAATAGGTAGTGATGGCACATTCAAGCACACTATGCATGCGTGTTCGTACTTTTCTTACATAAAGGGCAAAAGGTTATTTATAAAAAAAAATATTGTACCTTTCATCATCAGAGTCATCAATATCACTATTGTCATCTGCAGATGTAATGGTTACATCTGGCTTAAGTTGAGCAGACAGAAGCAAAGGAGGCATTACAACACTCATGTAGGGGAGGAAATCTTGTCCTAAACACTTGCAAAGTCTAGCCCATGCCTACAGCATTGTAGATGAATTTTTATTGCAAATAATAAGTTGGTATTAGAGCAATTTGTGTGCAATTTATGGGATAAGAGCATACTTGTAGCATGTAACTTGTAGTTGGATCATCTGTCTCCATTTGAGATCCTTGCAAAGCCATCAGCACTTCCATGACCTTTAGAGAAAATAGTAAGGATCAGTCTGTACTCATAAGCCTCAGTATATCAGTACATAAATTAGCTGACTTCAAACACACGAACAAGAAATTGGCAGCATTGCTCTAACATATTTCTTAGATTAGTAAAATGACAGCAGCATTTTAACAGGTTAAAATACTCAATTTTTTTATTTCTCTTTCAAGAAATAGAAAAGAGCTTAATCATATTACTTGAATATTGTAGAGTGCACAAGAGAAAGGAAAAGTTAACTTCTGACGAAATCAAATTTAAATTCAGGGGGAAAGTTAGGAAATGAATCAAAATAGCAAATTATAAATTTGATATGGATAAGCAGCTAAATAAATAAATAATTGAAGTAGTCCAAACTCTTGCGTCCGTCCAACAGCCATTAATATGCAAGATACATGAATACAAATTCTAAAAGGAGGATGCTCCAATACAGGGAAAGGTGGTTTCAAATATATAATGTCTTACCTGCTTAGCATCATCCCTGAATTTATCCTTTCCAACAGCCATACCAACCAAACTAATGCACTCCATAGATTTGGCGCGAAGCATACGATTAGATTTATCAGTTGCATTCATCAAGATAGCTTTTAGGTAAGGCATAACTGCATCATAGTATTTTTGGAAATGCTCCTACACATCCAATTACCATCAGATTGAATCATCCACACAAAAACAAAACAAAAATCAACTAGAATAGTATATTATATAGAACAATACCTGAGATGAATCAGCAACTGATGCCAAAGCAGTCAAGGCTCCCTCTTGCACCATTTGTTTCCCATTCTGAACAAGACATAAAAATTTAGACACGAGTAAAACAAATATTAGTACCACGAATGTGGTAACATATATAAATATACACATGCATAAATATACTTGTAAGAAGCACTTACCTGCAGAAGTACTAGCAATTTGCTCACTACTCCATCCAAATAAGGTGTTAAAATATCCGGAGTACAATTCTCGCTGAAGTTGAGCACTGCTGAAGCAGCATGTGCCTGCAGATATCAAATTACAAAAAGAAAGCAATGAATAGATAATCTTGCCTGTGCAATAATGACCCTGACAACAAGCTGAATAAAGGGCATGCCAGCATATTCAATATCCTCCAGGGCCAGCACCCTTGTTTACAAATTGAGGATATAAAGCAACTCAAACAGAGGCTAGTTTGCAAGTGTGGAAACCAACGGTATCTCACCAAACTAAAGCTCATCGCAATTTGTTTTCTAACGTACTTTGTAATAACTTTCAAAAGGGCCATACTTCCAAATAAATGAGACTACAATCAACCAGAAATATGCATTCATGCATGTATGACTTCCCAGCAGGTAAAATACTCATTCTCCTGCCCCAATAAACAGGACAAACAGCAATGGACTAAATAAATTAGGGCTCTCCTCAAGTAATGTGAGATGACCTAACTGCTTGAAATATTGATTTAAGCAACCTTATACAAATCATAATGCTCTACAGTGCCCAACTTGTAAAGCATCGTTAAGATGAGAAACTGCTTGTCAATATTCGTTTCATGGTCACCTGGGAATAAATGCACTTATGTTTTGTTTTTGTTTTTTTCACTTTTCAAGTAGTTATAGTTATAGTGCACCTTATTTGTAGGTTAAAGATGAAATTAGCTTGGAAAGAAAAAAAATCCTTCACCAGTCAAACATTGAAACTGAATACCAATCAATTATTCAGAAATAAGACCAAATGCCGTATCCGGGAACTAACCTGAACACGAGGGTTCTGAAAATCATCCATAGCTGCAGCCAATGCTGGGAGCACCTGCTGATGATATTGAACTTGCAGATCTGGGCCCAAATCCGTAGACAACTGCCCAATTGCATTAATAGCTGCCCACCTTACACGAGGATGTGGATCTTGAAATGAGTTCAAGACCATTGCCACCACTTGCTCTAAATTTTTAATCATTACCTGCAACAAAAATAAAAAGGAACAGAATACCATTAACAATAATGTAAACGGCAATTCATTTTAGCTAGAAGAAAGAGAATCTGTACAAAAGTACTCTGGGGATGAACTTTTCTTATAGTTGATGATATAGAACTTTTTTTCCTTTGGTAGTATTGATGATATAGAACTGAGACTGACCCCTTGAAAACTGCATCAAGAGTAGTGATATGCAAGCTTGTATGTGCAAACATTTTACATAATAATTGTCTTATATCTGCCATGAAAACTTTTCATTCATACTTGGTAAGTGTGGATGTGATAATCAAACCGGATAAACATGAGTAATTTGATCCTAGATGACTGTCTCTCATTACATCTCTATCTTGTCAGCTACTCATGTTCACACAACAGTGTCTTCAACGCAAGTCAAAAACCTCGGGCCTCTTATTACCATATCTCAAATTCTACACTCCAACAGAAAAAGCATGCAAGCATTCCATATGTGATTAATTGTGGAGCATCTAAGTGGTTGGAGCAACAACTATCCCTAGTATAATATAATAACAATTATGATAACAATCGATACCTTAGCGCAACCTTCAGCAATCTGAGCTAGTGCAATCAACGCAGCATGGTGCTTCTGCCACTCGGGGGCAGCCAAATATGCCGGCAACTGCTCGGAAGCGACTGGAACAATGGTATTCCCACCCAGGGATATAGCAAGCCGATCCAAACACTCCTGCCCCACACTGTAATTACTGGTCTCACCCGCTTCCTCATCTTCTGTCTCTGCTGTATTCCATGCGGGATCGTCCTGGATATCCAAAAGCATACTCATCAAAATAGCGAACAATCGGCTTATAAACTGCGGCAACTTCCTCATCATCCCAGGCGCGCGCTCTCTGGCCTCGGCGAGCGTGATGACGAACTCAATGGCCAAGTGCCTGGTCCCTTCTTCCAACGACTCAGCCTCGGCAATCTGCAGCATAGACCCGACCACCTCCACAATCTGCCGCCTGAGGAACCTGGGCTCGGTCCCGGCCAATTCAATCAACAACTCGAGAGCCTCCTGCGCTGTGGCCTCGTTCCCGTTGTTCAAAGCCTCCATCAGCGTCCTCATCATCGCCGGCAACAGGTCCTGAAACCTATCCCTATCAGCAGAGCTCGTCAAACACTGGATGAAATTGATGACGGCGTTCAAGGCCGCGATCTTCACTTCGGCGCTTGACGAGTTTCCCAAACTATGCAAGAACACGGCGTGCAATTCCTTTATATGCGGCACCAAGGTGTCGCCGATGTACTGCGAGAGCTGCGCGAATATCAAAAACGCCGATTCTTGAAGCTTGGGAGAATTGGAGGAGACGCATTGGAACATGAAAGGCAAGAGCTCGGGCCAGGCGTTATCAGGCAAAATCCCGGAGGCGAGCTCGGAAATGGTGTCGCAGAGCTTCTTGGATATGGATTTGGTGTCCTCGCGCTGAATACAGGTCAAGAGAATGGTTTTGAGATTGGATTGGGTGGCGGGGGAGAGGCGGGGCCAGAGGTACGAGTCGTCGCGAGTGAGCTGCTTGCGGAGGAGAATGGCGGACATGGCTCGAGCCTCAGGGGCGGGAGAGAACTGGAGGAGGTGGGCGAGTTTGAGGGAGAGAGAGTCGGGATCGGTCTGCTTGCAGAGGTTGAAGAGGAGCTCGGCTTGGGATCGCTGCTCGTTGGAGGAGGACATGAGGTGGGAGATTAGGGTTTGGAAAGGGGCCGGGTCGGGGCCGAGAATCGTCGCCAGTTGGGCATGCTGTAGCTGAGTCGAGTCGGCCATTGCTGCAACAAACAACCACACCACTCAGTTACGGTTTTAGGGCTTTTTGAGGCTTTTGGCTGCGGATGAGTATGTGAGAGAGCCTGCAAAGGTGGCTGGCGCTCTCTCTCTCTCTCCTCTCACTTCACTATAGTTTTGATTTTTGGGGTTTTTTGGGAGAAAGGGTGCGGTGCGCTAAAAGTAGGAGTGGGTGTAGAGGAGTGGGGCTCCTAATTAGGGAAAAGCAAGCGCAAAGACTTTGATTATCCAATGGATCATTAGCTGTATGTCTTATTTGTGGGTCACTCATCAATCATGATTTATTTAAATTATTTTCTATCCAAATATATTTTTGGAGGGAATTTTATCTTTCGTGACGATGCAATTCTATTTTTAATTTCTGTTCCGAATACCCGTGCCAATTATTAAATTTAATTTGTAAACCAAACCCAACCTTTACACAAAGCACAAAGCTCCTAATGTTAATTTTTAATTCTTTCTTTCCTTTTAAATTATTATTATTATTCTAGACATTTGCTTCTATTTATTTGGTTACTTTGGAAGACATGCCATTTTCTAAATTTTCCCTTTTTATTTGTATGTCATTTTAATTTTTCCCTCACTGTGGGTTTGGATAAGGGAAATAAACTTTGAATTTTGACAAAAATTAGATTTTCTAAATTGATATGAACCAATTTCCGTATTTGGATAAAAAAAAACATAAAAATTTAGAAATTCCACTTGGTAAAAAACACATAATTTAGTGGTCATAAATCTCAACTTTAAATTCTATCTAAAAAGTATTCATTTCTAAAATTACAAAAGATATTGAGTTTTTAAAAAAAGATAACTTTACAAATAAAAGTTAAATTCTATATTTAAATTTGTTACCTTACCCAAACAAGAAACTTTACAGATTCTAGAACATTAATTTCCGTTATTTTAGATTTCATCATTTATAAATTCCTTTGTACTTATCCAAAAGCACTATTAAAGATTTAAACATAATTGAATGTATCGTAAATTGAAAATAGATTTATAATTATGGGTGGTTGTGGTTGAGTTTGGATTGATTCCACTCTCAAACCACAATCAAACTAATTAATGATTAAGTGGTGTGGTTTAGTTCAGTTTTGAGCTCAAATCAATAGAAAACCAACCCAACCACGGTTGGACAAATTGGTTTGAGAAGTTTTACAGTTTAGGTCTTTATTTATTTTTATTTTTTTGCCAAAGTTATTAAGGTGATAATGGTTTCTCACACACATCAATGTGTCATAAATGTTCAAACTCGAAGTTATTGGATCTACAAGTCAAAACCATTTTCATTTTCCATAACATCCATTTACACAAATTTCAAATCTAATAATCATGTGAACCAAACACAATAAATTTTATATATACTTGAAAGTTTAAACAAACGCATCAAATAATTTTCATATCTTATAATCTTATGAAGTCAAAATCATCGACCTAAACAATCTTAACAATGTTAAGCACATAAAAATGCAACTTTGAATTCACTAGTCTAATGTCTAAATATATAACATTTAAAATTCCATATAAACAACAAAGTAACAATCTAATTATATTAAAGCTTGATATCTATCTATGTGTTAAATGAAACATAATAATGTGATAACGAATAAAAAGATGTAAAATGCCACGAAATAATAGAATTAACATAGACAATTCGGCTTGCTTAAGATGGTTTTCATATAGGCCAAACCAAATCAAACTAAACTAACTATGACCCGATTTGATTCAATTCGGTCCAAAATTACACTTTGTTCAGTGTTAAAACAAATTAAATTGGTTAGATTGGTTTGGTTTGACCGGGTTTTTGCCCACATCTATCTATGGCCAAGTAATAGTAGAAAAATTTCATATAGACCTATCAAATGGACCGGACCCAATGAGTCCTCGATGTTTGGGGCATGGGTCATTTTGACCCGCAAGGTAGTCGGGCCAATACTCATTTCCCAATTCATTCCTCTCATGGTCAGAGTGTCCACGGCTGTTTGGGTAATGGGTTAAGTCTGATCGTCCCGATATTCTTTCTTACGGCCAACACCAGAGGAAGGAGCAGCTGCAATGAAACTGCCGGAGCTCGCCGTCTGAAGTACATGCAAGTGCCGTAGGCTAGTGGGCAGGGAGAACAAGACGACTGCGTTTAGGCCTTCAGCAACCGTGTCTTTTGTAGCCTCTCAAAAATAACCAGCGCCATCGTGGTTGCTCGTTGGAGCACCCAAAGTTTCCAAAGCCGTAGCTGGCGCCTTCTCTTTCACTCACTTACTGGTTATTTGAGGTAACAAGCTCAAATTTGGCAAGTATGGAATTCCAGTAAACAACATTTTCTTTTGAGAAAAATCGATTATTTCTTTTGGATTCTGTGATAGGGCTCTTGGGTTTGGCTTTGCTTCTTTTGGGTCCTCATTCAATTTTTTGACATACCATTTCAGTGCATTGCAAATTGTATTGCACATTTCTCCGTTGGAGACAGTTTAAGACCGCACACACTATATACATTTTGAATGCACTCTAGTTGTTTGTAAAAAGTTGTGAATGGCAGGTGCGCTGCAGACTTTGGAGTTCACTTGTCGGTGAATTATGGTACTGTGAGGCCTAGTCCGACGCACCGAGGAGGACAAGGAGGAAGATGCTTAATAGGTTGGGTAGGCGTTACTTTTGCACTGCTGCTCCACACCCGTGGCTATTTGTGGGTTTGGGCAATCCCGGCGATAAGTACAAAGGAACTAGGCACAATGTACTATACCATACCATTCATTTAGAGACCACACTTTGAACTTTCTTGTTTTGTTCTTCTTCTTTTTTGTTTTATGAACAAGTTTCAAATTATCTCCTTTCCTTTTGGTTTGAAGCAGGTGGGGTTTGAGATGATTGATGTTTTTGCTAATTCTCAGGGAATTGAAATGAGCACGGTGCATTGCAAAGCTATCTTTGGGCAAGGCATGTAAATATTTGCATACTTTTCTTTGGTTGTTATTTTTGTTTGTGAAGTTCATGGAACTTTGGTATGCCAGGTTTCGTGGGTGAAGTTCCCGTTTTTCTCGCAAAGCCTCAAACTTACATGAATTTGAGTGGTGAATCTGTAAGTGACTGATATATTTCCTGTTAACATCTGATGGAATTTTGTTTTCAAAAAAGGTTATTCCTTAATCTAGTATTTTCTTTTTATGTTTATTACTTCTGTATAACTGGGAATGGGAGTTAATCTTCTATGAAAACAGATGTGATATTTGTACTCTGTATTCCATTCCATTCCTTCTAGCACACTTATAAATTTATATTTCTTTCTGATGTTTAACTGATTCAGTTTTGTATGTTAGAGCTATTGATACTACTGATTATGTTAGAGAAAGAATATAACAGTGTGTTCTCTTTATTCAACTGATCTGCAGACAGGACCACTTGCTGCTTATTATAAGCTACCTCTCAATCGTGTGCTAGTGGTACTTCCATTCTCCCATTTTTAAGTTTTTATTACTTATAGCATCTGTGTTTTAAAAAAAAATATCTTTATTGTATTTGTTTATTTATTCTTGTTTGTAGTTCCACGATGACATGAACTTACCATGTGGGGTACTTCGTCTTCACCCAAATGGAGGTCATGGATGCCACAATGGGTATGATCAAAATATTCTACTGTGATATTTAAGCAGATATACTTCTAAAGTTCAAAATGGTTAAGTAATGTTGGAAATGTTTTGTCAAACTGTTAGAACCTACTTAAACCCAGGTGTTTACAACAGTTAATTGAGTAGCTGATTAGTGGCATGCTTTATCACGAGGAGGTAATTATATAGGATATATACATTAGAATGGCTCTTGTGACCTAGTAAGACCATCACTATTTCGTCTCATAAGAGTAAGGACCATGGCTATTGTGGTGTTGCTTGAGTTCTTCTTGCCAAATTCCAATCCTCTGAGTAGTGAGTAGTACTGAATAGTGTTTAATTTTGTCCTCTCTTGAAAGGCCTTTCAATTTTGCTTCCCCCGCCCCTTGTTTCAAACTTAAGGAGCATATGTGGAATATCATTACCTATCTTTTGAAGCTATTAATTATTCAGGGTGAAGAGTGTAATGTATCACTTTCGTGGGAACAGAGAATTTCCTCGCTAAGAATCGGTTAGTTTGAATGTTCACATTTTTGTATTTTTGTTGCTGTTATGATATCTTTTGCAGTGCTAGAAATATGATGAATTCCTTGTTAGGTATCGGAAGGCCTCCTGGTCAAATGGATCCCAAAGCATTCTTGCTCCAGAAATTTAATGCAATGGCTCAAGGACGAGTAAGTATATGGTTGTTTTGTATATTGGGTCCTGCATTTGATGGAATTGGATATTCATTTGGTGTTTTGAAGTTTTGAATGATGCTTTGGGCTTTATGATGTTAGATTGATGCTGCTTTACAAGAGGGAGTTGATATATTGAAGGTGCTGTTATCTAAAGGCTGGGCAGAGAGTGCGAGACGCTTCAACTCAGAGCAAAAATACAAGCATATGAGATTAGAGACTACAATTGTAACATGAATTTGTAAATGAGTATACATATATATGATTTGATTTTTAGGACCAGTCTATCTTTCTGCTTCAAGTTTCATTTCGTGAATGAAGAAGGTAGAGAGAGAGAGAGAGAGAGAGAGAGAGAGAGAGAGAGAGAGACTCATCATATCTCAAAAGTTTTGTTTTGCATTGACTGGACTCAATTGTCTACATGACTGGAGGTTCGCATCTCCTGGTTTATCGTTAAAACAGCAAAAATCCAATTCGCTTTAAAGCGGAGGCTGGAGAGTGCCTCATTCTAATTTGTTATTGATTTTATGTCCGATAAAAACATTTAAAAAAAGAGAGAAATGATGACTGACTGCCCAAAAAAGAGAGAAAAATAGTGGCCGAGTGCTCTGTGGGCCCAATCTTCAGCCATCCTCGCTGTCTCTTGCGGCTTCACTTTATGACCAAAGACCTCCACACGCATTCAAGGAAGGTGGACTCAAACTCTCCCCTACAAACACTCAACTCAAAGGCGGCATTCTTTTCACAGTAACTTTTACCATATCCACAGCTATTTTCCAGAAAATTGAACTTAAAAAATAGAATTCTAAGATTCTTCTTTATATACAAGAAATATTGTGAGAGGAGAGTTTAATTTATTTGTAGGATCTTGAATGTATAAATAAATTAGGGGTGACATTTTAGATCGAAAAACTGCAAAAATCAACCGACATTATACCGCATTGGAACTGCAATAACTAAAAACAGACTGAAAATTGTGGTTTTAGAAACCGAATAGCAATTGTGGTTGTGGTATGTGATTTTGGCAACTCGTGGTTATCGCAAACCGCAAATATATTTTTCAAAAAATTGCATTTTAGTAGTTAGATGTTGTGTTTTAATTTGGTTGAGTTTAATCTATTATTAATATGTTTTTATGTTGTTGCTTTTGTGTTGTGTTGTGTTATAGATGGAGTCTAGCCACTCTAACACATCTAATGCCTCTAATCCCCCAAACACAAACTGATACACTCGGAACACAACATCTACTCTAACTCATAAAGAAGGGTTTCATCTTATAATAAAATTCACTCGCAACCACCTACACTTGAGTTCTCCTTTTGGTTTGTAACTTTAATTAACTTTAAATTGAGTTTTTTTAATGTTGTGAATGCTTGAAAAGTTGAGGTTGAGGTTGTGAATTTATATATGTTTGAGAAGTTGAGGTTGTGAATTTATTTCTTTAGGCTGTAAATTTATATGCATGAGAAGTTGAGGTTGTAAATTTATTTCTTTAGGTTGTAAATTTATATATGCATGAGAAGTTGAAGTTGTAAATTTATTTCTTTAGGTTGTAAATTTATATATGCTTGAGGAGTTGAAGTTGTGAATTTATTTCTTTAGGTTGTAAATTTATATATGCTTAAAAAGTTAAGGTTGTGAATTTATTTCTTTAGGTGTAAATTTATATAGGCTTGAGAAGTTGAGGTTGTGAATTTATTTCTTTAGGTTGTTAATTTATATTTTTTGGTTAAAGTACGCTTGAACTCAAAAAGTTTCAAAAGAAGCATCAAACCTAGGCTTAAAAGTATGGAAGATTGAATTTTTATGACACAAAAATATCACACTTAAAGATCTAAAATTGTCTAATTTAGTCCCAAAATATTCAAATCGGTTTAAACCGTTAATTCATGGTAACCAACCATTGCGGTTTCAAAAATTATTTTACCACAAATAGTCGGTCGGTTTGCGGTTCGGGAAAAAATTGGAGGTTACCGAACCGCAATCACCCCTAAAATAAATTATCTTAACCACTTTAGCTACAAGTTCCTTTATTATAAAATAAATCTTTTAAAAATAAAAAAAATATACTCATAAAAAAGTTTATTAAATACGTTGGATTCATTTTATGGCAGACTTATTTACCTTAAAAAATAGAGTAAAAACAACCTTATTGATAATTTCAAAAATAAAAATAAAATCAACACAAAACTAAAGAAGAAAATAGGATTTGTAGAGTTCATATTAAACCCATGTATATACACTTGCTCACTAAAGCATGAATTCCACTGGTATGAAAGTAAAATCATTAGAGCATCTCCAACCGATATGTCAAAAGTGCCACATAGACATTTAACGGTTAGAAATAACATCTCACATCACTCCAACCGAATTGTTAAAGCTGATGTGGAATGAAAGCTAGAAGTTCAGCTGTTATTTTTGACATTCCAAAAGCAAGATGTCAAATGAATATTTTATTATTTTTTTAAAGACAGCTAGTTGTAACTTTCATTTATTATTTTCCTTTTTTATTTTTTTTTTATCTTAAATGATTTGACTGTTATAATAATTATTTATTTGACATATAAAAGGAAAGAAAAACTGTAGAATGTCAAATCGCACATCAGCCATCAAATTTAAATTTGATGTTTGATATTTGACATTTCTCTTGGAGATGCTCTTGGGGCACTAAAATAAAGCAGAGAAGAGTGAACTATTGGTCGTGATGTCCAGGCAGTTGAAAGGCGCGTGAGGAGTTATCAGTTCGTGATCAGCATATTACACCATACCCCTGAAATCTGTCTGGACTCGCATCCCACACCCATCCTCCTCTCTCAATGCCAACAAACTTTTTAAAAAAAAAAATACAAAAATTAAATCTACACAAGAAGAAGGGCAGAGAAAGAAGATCAGAACAACTATTGCTAGCTACCCAATTACCATCTTCTTCCATCCCCAGAGATTTCCAAGATATCACTTGCCGACGGCATTTGAGTGCTTTAGCCTTACCCTACTCACTCAGAAGAAGTCGAGGCAGCTTTGCTTCAATAATGAGAAACCCATCGTCATCGTCATCGTCATCGTCGTCAAAAGCGGCGGCAGCAGCAGCAGCTGCAGCGACAGCAATCACCAACGAAAATAACATCGTCGTCGTCGAGCAAGGCGGCGGGGACCAGTGGTGGGAGCAAGACACCGTGTTGTATCAAGGTGGGTTTGAAGAGAGGGCCGTGGACGCCCGAAGAGGACGAGCTCTTGTCCAATTACATCAATAAAGAAGGTGAGGGCCGATGGCGGACCCTACCCAAGAGGGCGGGGCTGCTCCGCTGCGGCAAGAGCTGCCTCCGCTGGATGAACTACCTCCGCCCTTCTGTCAAGCGCGGCCAGATCGCCCCGACGAAGAAGATCTCATCCTTCGCCTCCATCGCCTCCTGGGCAACCGGTATACATATATATACATATATATATATATATATGCCCATCATCATCATCCATTCTACACACATATGTATAATTACTTATTGATTTAGGTTAGGGTTTACTGTTAAGACGATGTTTGTTTGAATTAATGAATTATATGTATGTGTAGGTGGTCTTTGATAGCTGGGAGGATCCCAGGGCGTACGGACAATGAGATAAAGAACTACTGGAACACGCACCTGAGCAAGAAGCTGATCAGCCAAGGCATAGATCCCAGAACCCACAAGCCTCTAAATCCAGATATTCATTCCTCGGCTACTGTTGCTGCTGCCGACATGGACAACAACATTAACAAAGCAGCAACAGTTTCTTCTTCCAAAACCAATCGCTTCAGCTCAAACACTAACCCTAGTCCTCCTCCTACTTCTGAGCCTTCTGAGCCTCTGGCTCATCATCAGGGGGCAGCTCCCAATACTAATGGCAATAATGGGAATATCGTCACAAATATTGCCAACAAGGAAAATGGGTACCTTGTTGATGATCAGGAGCTGGGCACCATGGTCCATGGCTATGCAAACATGACGACATCTGATCACGCTTCTGCAGCGGCAATGGGAACTTTGAGCTTGAGAAGCAACGGCAGCAATCATGGAGGAGCACTACTTGGGGGGAATGAAGAGGACGATGATATGAATTGTTGCGCCGACGATGTCTTCTCTTCGTTCCTGAATTCATTAATCAACGAGGATCCATTTACTGGACAACACCATTTGCAACAACAAGTACTACTTCAGAACGGGAATAATGCACATAATGCAGCTGCTGTTGATGGTTCGGATCATCATGTTCCTCTGATTTCTAGTGGTGCTGGTGCAACTGCGCCATCCACTTTTGGCTGGGAATCTGCTGTGCTCATGTCTTCTGCTTTTATCCAAAACGATCACCACAGGGTACTCAATGATCAAACGGAGTAGTAGCCAGCTAGCCCGCCCCTGTTCAATCCATCGCATGCACTGCGCAGATTGAAACAAACACAACAGTTGCTTAATTAGTTTATTTATGGAAATTAGTTCTAGGGTTGGATCAATATCATATATATGATATGATATTTGTATGATTTTGTGTGTTATCTATTTATTCGACTAGTATGTACTTCATCCTCTCTTGATGATGATTTTGGCTTTATTTGTGGCCTTCATCAATGTACGTTCATGTTTGTATTGTTCTATATGTATTGTAAACAAGCATTAGATCGATGTTGATTAATAATATAAATATATATAAGTACTACTTTTGTGTGAATTAATTTGTTTTCATGTTTTGTAATTCACTCACATTTCTATAATTTTGTTTGTAAACTCTAATGACCCGACCATATATATACGAAGTATACTATATACTCATCTTATTCTCAGTGTAGATGGATTAATAAAAAGGGCTATAACTAAGATTACTAGTTTATATATATCCCAAGTGAATCTTGTTTTCATGCTGAAATCTAGTTAGGCTCATAATGTTTGCTATTCAAAAATATAAAAGACTACGTCTACCAAACTGGATCTTCTCAACAGATTAAGTGCTCATCGAGGTGTATACATATGTATACAATGAGTAAATGGATTACACATGCTAGCTTGAAGCCAAATAAGTTTCAACACAGAGATGTTGCATGCATGAAGATCATTCAAATTATAAACTATCACGATCACAAACTGAATCATCAGATATACTTAGCCAGAACACAAAATAGTTTTATTCACTTCCTCAGGCTCAGATATAAAACTTGACGGTGTTAGAAAATCATCAGCACCAAAAGTTTAAGATATGAGCCATACAAGAGAGAGAAGAGTTGCAAACCAACAAAGAAATTAATGAGGAATATATGAATGTGGAGGTTTCGAACTCAAGACCTCTTACACGTAGGATTTTGATACCATGTTAGACAATCAATATATCATGAAATGTTTGTATTCTTATAGAATAAGCCTACATTAATCATATCAAGCTTACAAACAGAACTGTGGTCGAAATAAACAAACGAAAGAGAATAAAAGATTGACAAATTCTTATTTGAATGTCGGATGCATGCATGGAACATTTTGGCAAACTTTCATGAGCATATATACATATGTATTATTGCTTTCTTTCTATTGATGGAAGGTGAATGATCCTTTTATCTGAACATATATAGGTACTCAAACGTACCTCATCAGAACGTAGAAGAGATTAATTCCATTAAAGGGCTTGAAGCTAAAATATCTTGTCAAATATTTATCCGTCGTAGCTTCTTATTAATTCGTCTAATCTGGTCAGTATATATATATGCATTTTGTATCTATTTTTGATTTGTAATGTGCATATATTTAGATAACATGCTTTGACATGTAGTATTAATATATCAGATGTAGATTGGTGTTAGTCTCTAATCTTGGGTTTGGAAAATAAGGTCATATACATATGTATACATTTATTCTTGTACTCAAAGAAAACTGATGCATGTATTTATGTAAATCAATGTTAGGCTATACATAGATGCCTTAATTAGTTTGCGATTACCATGTCATCGGTAGGTTTGCTTGAATAAAATTACAAATTAACTTAGACTCTATTGTGCATTTAGCTAGTAGTATAACTATAAAGGCTATATTAGCACAGTGTACATTCAAAGAAGTGCAGTTGAACATAGGTATATAGGTTAATCTGAAGGTCAGCGTATTTTGGAACTAGCATTGGCATATACTTTGAGATGCATGAGAAACACAATAACTGGACATTGTGAAATTAATCGATAGAACTGAAGAGGGAAAGGAAAATGGCATTTGGGTGGAGCTTTGGAAGAGTGAGAAGCATAATCAAGATCAACACTCTGGACTTGGTAACATATACCAGATAATTTTTTAGTTTGGTTCAAACTAACCTGACGATTACTAGCTGAAAATTGGTCATATATATACCTAAAACACACCATCTTCTATCCTTCCAAAAACAATCATTTTACGTTTGGTGCCTATAGGATTAGATTGAATTGGATTATTTACAAGATTATCGAAGAGTAAGAAACTTAAGGATTTTTCATTTTGTGAGGATTACGAGGGATAAGTTATAAGGTGTTGACATCCTACCATTTTGGAGGATTGGAAATGAATAAGTTTCTTTCATGACTAATTCATTTTATTTTGAACAAAATGTGAAAGTTGACCTTCATACCTTAAAGTCGAGTATATATAATTGGAATTATTCAATCTAATCCTATGCACTAAACATGACCTTAGTGTATAATGACAGTTAGCTTAAATTTGAGCCATTATAAGTAGTGAGTGAGGGAACGCTTGAGAGAGAGAGAGAGAGAGAGAGAGGTTTAACTGTTAATACTTTGTAAAATATTCGTAATGTTTGAACATATATGTTTGTAGAACAGCATTAATTCTTGGGTTGTTTTATGTATCTACCATTCTCCATGCACATTGTTCTTAGACTCAACTATAGTAAGAACATATGATGACGAAGAGCAAGAGTTTTTTTCATCTCAGTAAATATGCATTCAATCAAGATACACACATATGATATATGTATATATCAGTAAAGCTAGAAGCCATTCATTTAACGTACGTACGTATATGCATAGTTTGAAGCAGTAACATCCATATTAATTATGGATGAAATGAAGAAAACTTACTATGATCAGCACGACAGAGCAAGAATTAATCTGCAGTCTAATTAACTTTCAGTCTGGTACGTATGATCAGTTTGGCAATTCTTCAATCTCCAAACACAATATATGTCTGCTGACGTGACGATCGCCAGTGCTCCATCAAGAGCCTCCTGCATAAACATGCATATTCGGACGATGAAAATCAAAGAAGCAGTATATTATTATTTGCATTCTCAGCACAATTGAATTGATTCATGTTATAAGATGCCTCGCAAAACCAGCTATTATGCTCTAACTATGTCAATTTTGAAGAAAGAAATTGGATTTGAATCAATCAGATGTTGACCCAAAAAAACAAAACTCAAACCCAGATAAATAAAACAAGGTAGACAGCCTGGGCTGGTCTGGAACACCAATCTAGTTGGGCCATAAACATTTGCCAAGATAATTAGTTTAGCCCAAAATCAATTGTTGGTCGTTGTCTTTTTTCTTTCTTGGACCACAAAATTATTTAACACTCACCCGAAAGTTGGTGCTTGGTGGGGAATGCAAAGCTCCCTCCTACCTACTTTGTGGATTTTGACTAAAATTATTTGCACCTTACAAATATAGAAAATAATTCATATACCAATTATTTATTTATTTATTTATTAAAATAAAACCTATTAAGATTTAAACAAAATAGAGGACAATAATTAGTGGCATGCTTGGCTCCTTATTAAAGTATTGTTGTTGTAACTTGTAGAGCTATGTGAAGCTTTTTTTTTTAATTTTTTGTTGGTCAAACTATGAGAAGCTATTTGTTTGTTGTAATGCTATGGTTTGACCAAAATCCAAAGGCCCATATCTGACCATCCACTCAAACAACCAGTCATCTCACTCCACCAGGCGATTGGTAGATGGTTGACCATTCAGTAGGTTGTAATGCAACTTCGTTGACCCTCTACCTGCTTGTTTTTTTTCCTTTTCTTCTTCTCCTTCTCCCTATATATTATTACTATTTAAGCTTATATTCTCTTAGTTTGTCTTTCTTTCCATGACACTGATATAATATAAACACATCCTATATCCCCTTATATTTAGGGATTTCTATTAAAAATAAAAATAAAAGTTCGAAATACAATGCATAAGGGGACCTAGAAAGAGATTTCATTTTCATTTCTCAATTGACGTCTATGTCCACGAAACACAGATAAAAGCATATGACCTACTAATACTTTTTTTTGGGGGGATCAAGTATGACCTACCAATCTTAGTTGGAGCTTTTCAGTTCCTATGAATAGCCAGTACGTGGGAAAGCAATATAAAAAATTTGTTTTATTGTGCTCTCTTTCTTAATTGATCACAAAATAAAAACGCGGTTTCATGACACAAGTCACAAGCGGCTGTAATTTTAGCTAAAGGCTAATAAAGTTTCTATCATTATTAAAATTAAACAGCAGTTAGTATATACAAAAGTTGGTGTATTTTTTTTTTCTTCTTCTTTTTCCTTTTGGTTTTGTTGGGTTCAATCCAATGTATTAAAAGTCAAATGGCATCATGTGAAAGACGAAACAATAAAAATTGGAGGGCAATGTGAGGTGGGGTGGGGTGGGGTTCAAACCAGCTTTGGGAAGTTGTCTTATTGTGGGTCAGGGCATGGTACTTACATTTCAAATGCGTCCTCCAATGGGGTTGAACGAATTGAACTCACTCTTTCATGCTACTTATATATTGCTATTGTTAAACTTTGAAATATGATTAATTATATAATGAGGTGAAATATAATTTTCCTTTAAATATCGCTACTTTGAAATATGATCATCACATGATTTCTTTCAAGAATTTCTTCATTTGGATTTTATATTTACCTGGTAAGACAGAGACAAACCAAACCCTGTAATTTTCTCCCTACCTCTAAGATGCCTTGCAAATGCTAATGCAAATTAAGGAAAATAAGATAATCCCATAAGAATCCTCAAGTCTAAAACTACCAACAAACAAGAACAACGAGGGAATGTGCCCTGACAGTTTGCTTGCTCGTTTCCAAAAAATAAAAAACAAACACAGAAACAGAGGAAACAGAGTGCGCATTTGCTACAAAATTTGAGAACAAGGACATCCAAAAATCCATAATAAACTATGTATAGGAAGCCAAACAAGCAAAAGCTACCCCATGCATAAACAACTCTACTGCAAAAAATACTTGGAACATTTCACAAACTGGAACAACCGAGTTTCTTCACAAATGAAAGCAACAGACCACTTTTCTATACTCTTTTTCGTTGTAGATTCCGAAACCATTTCATTTTACCAAGAACAAAATAAAAGAAGCTGAATGAAAGTTGTTGATGGCTTACCTTAAAGCTGTTTGGTGCCTGAGTTTGAGCCTTTTCGCACAAATGCCATTGCTCCATGAGCGCACAATGATCAAATGGGGTCATGGAAATCTTACTGACTCGAAAAAAGATTAAAAATAAGGTTGAAACTTGAAAAAGGCAGAAGAAGAAACTTCATGTAGTAGAAAGCTCTTTCAATATTTTGCAGTATCTCCCACATGTTATAAGCACCCTGGGTTTTAGAGGGAAGGACACGTGCCATTCAGGTGTTGGTGGTGACAAATTGCAGCACCCAAGAACCAATGCAATGGCTGCACTGGGGCTTATAGTTGGGATGGGAGGGCTTTGTTTGTTTGGGATTGACCGGTAGATTTTGTATTGTCTGTGAGAAGATTACCGGCTGCAAACGTAAACCCCAATGAGGACCAACCAAACGTTCTAACCCACATAAAAGAGGTCAGATTTTGTTAGACAGACCAAACTTTCTAATCTCTTTTTGCTGCCAAAGAGTACTTCCCTTTCCGCATCTGCCTATCTATCAGCTCACCCTCCTCTCTCTCTCTCTCTCTCTCTCTGATTTTTTTGAAAGCACTGCTTTTTCTTGAATTTATTGGGTCATTATTATTTATTTGTACTAGGTTAGAGAACTGAGGCTTTCTCTGCAGTCTGCAATGAACTACTGGATTTGGGGATTTGAAATCAATGGAATTTAATGCAATAAACCCTACAAATTTGCAAACACTTGGGATGATTTTCAACACTTACTTTTGGATTGCATATGGTTAAGAATGGGTTAGTGGGTGGCTAATCAGCAAACAAGTGTTGATTTCATACATTTAAGGAGGAGGATATAAAAAAAAAAGTAAGCAAGAATACTTGGAGCATGCTCCAAAATGGGCTTTGCTTATAAAAAATGTTGAATATAATGTACTTGCATAAACCATAATGGAAAAGAAAGCATCATCAAGAATCAAGAATCAAGAATCATGAATCATGAATCAAGAATCAAGATGGTACATGCATATGCAATTATAAGGAAGGGAAAATGAATGAGGATATTTGGCCCCAATCAACAACCCACACTCGGATTTTATTTTTCTCAATTTATTTGGGCAAAATATAGTGAGATTGTTCAAAAAGTCAAACATAACTAAAAACAGGACATGTAACCTACCATTCTTACAACTCAACATACAATTTTGAATCCCACTCAGATCAAATTAAGGTTGATGAAACATTCAACATTCTTATGATTATGCTATACTACAAAGAATAATACACTTGCCAAAATAGTGGTTTTGTATTTCCTAGAATTTTCTTGTTGTTCAAGTACTTGATGCCAACACAAGTTGCAACAAAGTTTTTTTTTCTTTTTTTTTCAGCTATGTCAATTACAATGTGTCTCCATCAAACATTTGTATAGGTTAGAAAGCAAGCTCTTAAGTTACAAATTATAAGTCAAAACGGGTTGGTTTAGTTGGTAAGGTCCCTGCAGTGTATGTTGCTCCACCAGTATTTAAGTTCCATTGCCAACAATTCCGTATTTGGTAGATAATATGTAAATTCCTCTGTAAGTTAGAAAAGGTCTGGGGTTTGCCTTGAACCTAGGCGTCAGGTAACCTCTCCCTCCCTAAACTTTTCTGAATAAAAAAGTTATAAAAATAATCTACAAATTGATAAGCATAAACATTTTAGTATTTTACTTGGGAAAACAACTGCTGAGAGTGGAAACAAAAAATCTCTTTTTTAAATTCTTTTACACCTCAACTGGCTTAAAACAAAATTTTCTTTTATATTGCCGTGTTGTTTCCTGTAATGCAAAGCTGACATTTGGCTTAAGCTTAAGTGCTTAACTGGGAAGCCCTTTTGGCTTTAAAATTTGAATTTTCATATTTACCCATTCGCTCTCTCTCGTCGCCCCCAATTCCAATTTCTGTATCAAATTAGGGATTGCGAGTTTGATTTGCCATTTGTTAAAATTCAAATTCACCGAAGGCCTCAGCCCCAATCCAGCTCCCCTGTAATTTCAAGTAATTTGATTTCTCTCGTTCTCTCTCTCAATTCCATTTTATGTTTAAGCTCATGAGCTACAACAAATCTAATTTAATCTCCAATCAAAGCTCAGATTTTTATATATTTGAATTCCGATTTTAATGCAATGTAGGTTGTTATAGACTTCATCCTGGGTTCGGTTCATTGCATATTGCTTCAAGTGTTGTTGATTCGAATTGTTTAAAGCCTCATTACAGTTGCTCGTGACAGAAATAATTAATTTATAACAATCGGCAGGGCCTTTTTCTTATAAATATGAGTTTTTTTTTAATGAACTTAATTGCAGGCAATTAAAAATAAAGAAATGGGTGAGTGGAAAAGGCATAGAATTCTCATGGTCTCTGATTTTTCTATCCCAACTTTGGTGGTGGAGAATCACATCTATTATCTCTCACAATGCCTTCTCAAGCTTGGTCACAAGGTCAGACACACTTTCTTCCACTTTCTGGTTCAACATATGTGTTTTTGTATATGTAATTATCTAATATAACTCAAAAACAATAGTTCAATGAAACTGCTGATTTATTTATTTGTATGCTCATATTGTTTTTCCATCACAAGGATGTTGAGGCCCCCATCTAGGTAATGGGGGCATTAGATGAACCACCATTTTGGAGTAATGGAAATTTTATCATGATACATGACTTGAATGATGTGGCAGCTAAGGTGTAATGAGGAGTTTCTCTAGAGATGGGGGTGGGTGCCAGATTATATATTGCTGTATACTTGTAGTTGCTTTAATATGATTGGAACATCTGAGCTGCCAAGTGTTTTGAGATATAAAAAATGAAAATATTTCACATTTCAGCTTCCTTCGTTCTATTGGTTGTTGACTAGATGAACTTTCACTGTTTGATTGTTCAGGTGGTGGTAATGACTCATGCCTACAACAATCGTTCTGGGGTGAGATACATGACAGGCGGGTTGAAAGTGTATTATGTACCATGGAAACCGTTTCTTATGCAGAATACTTTTCCTACCTTCTATGGGACACTTCCAATAGTAAGGACTATCCTTATTCGAGAGAAAATATCCCTGGTACATGGACATCAAGCTTTCTCAACTCTTTGCCATGAGGCTTTGATGCATGCGCTCACAATGGGGTACAAGGTCATATTTACTGATCATTCACTCTATGGTTTTGCTGATGCGGGAAGTATACACATGAACAAGGTATTGCAATTTACATTGGCAGAAGTAAGTCAGGCCATTTGTGTTTCTCATACAAGCAAGGAAAACACAGTGCTACGGTCAGGTTTGCCACCAGAAAAGGTCTTTGTGATACCAAATGCTGTTGACACAGCTATGTTCAAGCCCGCACCAGAGCGCCTGAGTAGTCATGAAATTGTAATTGTTGTTATAAGTAGATTGGTTTACGGAAAGGGTGCAGATCTTCTTGAAGTCATTCCATGCCGTATACCCCAATGTGAGTTGTTTTCACATAGCATTCAATGAAAATATTACGTTTCTTATCATGTTTGCCCATTCTGTGTAATGAATTTTAATATTGGAAAGGACTTGAATGTGTGCGCCAATAATTCTGTGATTGTGTATTAAGATGATCATATATTCATCACTTGGCAGCATTACACGCAAAACAATTTTGATGTGTGAAGGCCTAACCTAAGGGGATGCTTTTGATATAAAGAAAATGTTGAGGGTGGTTTGGAGCATAACATCATTGGATGTAATAATTCTGTGATTGTATACTGAGATGATCATATATTCATCACTTGTCAGCATGACATGCAAAACAATTTTGATGTGTGAAGGCCTAACCTAAGGGGGATGCTTTTGATATAAAGAAAATGTTGAATGTGATTTGGAGCATAACATCATTGGATGTAATTATTAATATGGTTAATTAGCATTCAATCATCTCATTCAGAAATATGTGGTAAGGTTCGTTTCATTGTTGGAGGAGATGGACCGAAACGTGTGCGGTTGGAAGAGATGAGGGAAAAACATTCTCTTCAAGATCGAGTTGAGATGTTAGGTGCCGTGCAACACTCTCAAGTACGATCTGTCCTAATTACTGGCCATATATTCTTAAACAGGTACTTATGAATATCTTCTTTCATTTTATCTTTTTTAAATATCTGAAGAATAATTTTTGTAGCTACACCAACTCAGGCGAAAAAATTAAATCGTTGGGAATCTTGTAG